>NC_142582.1:27192285-27365618 GCF_965207765.1 Zootoca vivipara | reverse complement strand
ATGAATATGACTGCCGTGATAGTCTCACCATCTTTAGCTAAGTTTTATTTGCCAATACCGTATGTCTGAAATTAGAAACTAAACAAGTGGGGCATGTACCATATAATATAATAAACAAGAGTTGCGAATGCTCATCCCTAATTAGAATATCAATCTCTTGAAGCTCAACCACATGCTCAAAATAGGTTTGTTTTATATCTACGTATGTTGGATATAAACATACCTTATATAAAAAAAGGTATGTTACCTTTTTTTTTTACTGGTTTGCCCCTTTATTTCTCAGTAATGATGGTCAATGTTTCCTTTATATGTAAACGTACTCTTCTCAAGAATCAAGAATCTTTTAAAAAATAAAAAATAAAACCAGCAACCAGATATTCATAGTTATATATAGAGCAGGGGGTATAGGGACCTTGAGATGTCACTGTTGCATATTACAGTAGCTAGGTTTGTGCAGTGGCAGAAAAACACCACCCCTAGTTCTCCTATACCCCTGCCATGACATTAGCTGCAGTGGATTGGTGAAGATATGCTACCTCACAGGGTTGTTTTGATAATAATAATAATAATAATAATAATAATAATAATAATAATAATAATAATAAATTTATACCCCGCCCATCTGGCTGGGTTTCCCCAGCCACTCTAGGCAGCTTACAACAGAATATTAAAATACAATAATGTATTAAACATGAAAAGCTTCCCTAAACAGGGCTTCATCCCTAAAAGCGATGAAGAGAAGTATGTACACTGTCCTGAGCTCCTCTGAGAAAGGTCATGATAGGGGTGTAATAAAACAAATATGGAACATAAGCATGTTAGTATTCCTATGGGTAACAGCAGTACTGCAGTGGCAACGGGAACCTCCTCATGTGGCTAAGCAAATTTGGGTATTGTCAGAATGGCATAGGAAGCCACAGGCAGTGGCGGACAAAGACTTTCCACGGCCCGGGGCAGCACTGTGGGCATAGTATGTGCTGCATGGCGGAGCCGCCGCTGGACCTTGGTGCCATGCAGGGATGCTGCCGCCCGGGATCCTCTGCTCACGGCTGCAGCGGCTCCATCCCTGTGGCAGCGCTGGGGATGTTTGCCAGCGGCTCCGCTATGTAGTGGGGCCTCTCCGCGATGGTGGTCGTGCTGTGGCAGCTGCAGCCGTCATCGGTGGAAGTGGGGAGAGGGTGCTGCCCCCCCAGAGTGGATCCCAGGGCACCCCGCCCCTATCGCCCCCCTCTTGCTATGCCCCTGGCCACAGGTAATGACATCCCAGCTTCTCCGTTAAAGTGTAAATTGAATACACAGATACCAGTAGGACTTAAGCACATACAGGTGATCATAGGATTTCAGGCAATATTATGAGTTGCTGTATACAATAAAATCCCCTAGCACTCAGGGAGCGATCCATGACATGAGACATGATGAGACACACATTGCACCAAATACTTGAAAGATTTTCAACAACAGCTTGTAGAAAATGAGCTGGTGTCACCCCTGAAAGTAATGGTGATCATAATTATCACCATCCATTTTCTAATCTTCGTAATCTTCGTAGGCATTCCTGCCGGCACTACCAGACACCCAACAAGAACAAAAGGACCTTTGTTTCCTTTGTGATACAGTACTGGGTTAGGAAACAAAACTGGGCAACCAGACTTCAGCATCAGTGGATGATAAATGTTTTGTGTAGGATGGGGTAAAAGTTCCAGAGCTTGAAGTATTTCAGTCACTGTGGCAAAAAAGAAAAGAAAAGAAAAAGCTAACTGATTTTCCCAGCCTAATGTTGTGGGTTTTGTTTTATTTCTTCTTGACTTAAGAAATATCTCAAGGAAGAGACAATAACCTTGGGCTTCCTCGACTGAAGTAGAGCTATTGCAAAGTGGAAGACAGCCTTGGGTGACCTCTTTCAAAGAGAGGATATTGTCAGGAAAGAGATACCAAATACTGTTCAGGAAAGTGGAGGGTGGGGGAGGAGTGGGGGAGGATGGAGGCAAATGACTACATAATAGCCACTTAATGAAGAAAAACAAATCAAGTGTGTCTTCAGAATTCTGGACTTTGGGCAGATCAAAATGATGAAAAATGGCATTTGAGAAGTTCCTACCCCACAATGTTAGAATTGAGAAATGTTCTGCGTCAGCTGTCTGATAACAAAATGTTACCCCTCAAGCAAAATTAGCCTGGTGTGTATTCTCCCAAATCTCACTCTCAAAAACTGTTTTGTGTTTTCTGGGTTTTCAAGTGCCCCTGTTCCAGTTTGATAAATTCAAGTGTGTTCAAAGGCTAGGAAGCTGTTCCATACTCAGAGCAAGTGTGCAGACCATGTGTGGGAAACTTTGTTCCAATGTTAGGCAGGGCTTAATATAGTTATCATTATTGCGGCCTTTATATCTACATTACAATTTTGTCACCAGCTCAATGTAATATCTGAAAATTCCCTTAAAATAAAAACTAGCGAGTGTGTTATGAAATTACAGCCAGGACAGATGGCCAGATCCTGTCATTGGAAATAAAAGTAATGTTATAAGTGTATAACTCCATTGGGGAAATTGAGTACCATAATAAAGTAGACTTCCACTTTCCGCAATGAAATTCAATGACTGTTGAGGAGTTTAGGGTTTAGAAAATTGAAAAATGAAACCTTTGGTTTTTCGCTGCTGTTTGATGATGTGTAGCAAGTCCCTTTATGGACTGAGGCTAACATCCAAATAGTAACAAGCTTGCAGTGAATAGAGCCCACAGAGGATAAGCTACTAAATCTTGCAATAAAAGCTGTGTGATTTACAGTAAATTCCAGAGGGCTGACAGCACCACAGCTGAGGGCATAAACACTTCTTTCATGGCTGAGGCTTCAGTCAGCTCTGTCTGCTGTGAAGTACAATTGAGCAGTGAGGCATGCTGCTTACCAGCAATGACTTTGATAAATAACTAGGAAGTCCCACTGTTGGCTTAAAACTAGAAGTTGTTCAGTTGCAATTCTGCATTTGTCCTGCTTTAATGGGTATGGAAGTGGCTTTAGCTGTAATCTGTCAGTGATTGATTAGGCCTTCCTGAATCCCTTCTCCACTCAGTTTGCAGCTCCCTGGCTCTCCGCAGTTAAAAACAAAATTGGTACATATCTGATTGCCCTCTTATGAGGAAAGTAAACACTCTTAATTCTGCTCAAGTGAGTATGAGTTAAATGGCCACAGCTGATAAATTGTCGACAACAAGGCGACACGTTTTAACAATTGAGCACATCAGCACGTGTTCCGCAGCCGGTCGTGCTGCAGTTTAAAATTCTAATCAGCATAAGGTATTTTATGTACGGGCAAAGAGGCCACGAACAGAGAAGAATACCGAGGGTTTTGAACTGCCTAAGACTGAGCTCTCCAGACTCATGCAGAAGCTTTCTCTGTATAAACTGGGCATGGCATTAATTAAATACATGAACAAAGTCAGAAGGAAACCAATCTGTAACAAGACCTTTTAAAAAGAGGAGAGGCTGCTATATTTATGTGTGATTATTAATTTCTGGTTATACTGCAATTTGGATACAATCTGTCCTGAGGTGGAAAAAACATTAAATCCTTAAGTATGTTTTAAAAGCAAGTGTAATGTGGCACTTTTGAGCTGCCCCCCCTTCCTAGTCACTGGTTTGTTCAAGCTGCTGTGATGTCATGGGAGATTATTAAGCATTCTAATTTTAAAAGTGCAAGGTATCAGCAGCAGACTATTGACAAACAACACACAGTGCAGAGGGTTGACAGGAACAGAATATTGACAAACCAGCAGTGAGACTTCTATGAGACAGCAATCTGGATTGGGGGGGGGGGATGATAGAGGGCTTGCATAGAGGAGGAAATATGTCACAGAAAGAAATGGCAGAGGTAGGGATGCTACATAAACATGGAAGATGAGGTTTGGTAAGTGGAAGAGGTCCCAGGAGATGGAGGATCAAATAGACAAGGTGCGCAGAAGTCAGTTATCTGAAGGGTGGTGGATCTAAGGGGAAGGATGGGTAGAGAAGGCACCTGAAGGATGAGGGAAGAAGAGATGGATAAAGGGAAGGAAGGAAGGGAAAGGGGGGAAAGGAGAGTTGAGCATGATGGAAATAAAAATAGGGATATAATCAGGAATATGCACTATTTACTAGACACATATACAACAGAGATTTGAAAGATGGCTAAGGAGCCAAAGCAATGAGTGAGGGACTGAATTATGCATACCAAATAATCAAAACACAGCTTTATTTTATGATTCTTTAATACAGGCATCCCCAAACTGCGGCCCTCCAGATGTTTTGGCCTACAACTCCCATGATCCCTAGCTAACAGGACCAGTGGTTGGGGAAGATGGGAATTGTAGTCCAAAACATCTGGAGGGCCGAAATCTGGGGATGCCTGCTTTAGTATGTTATATTATGTCACTCAAGTGAAGCTAGTCCTGCTAACAAAAACTGTATATAGATACTTATCAAGCTGATAATATTCCCAACCAAAAATGCAAATATAACCAACTTCTTCTATGAAAGCCAAAAAATAGTCCTGCAGGCAGAATGTGATGATTTGAAACATATAAAGGTGAGAAAAGCCCAAACATATACTTGGTGACTTATCCATTGTCGTTGTAGGCATCCTCATATACCAGACACATCTGTTACGATTCCTAGAGCCACTAAACTACATAAGTTAGCTCACCTGAAACAAGATGGCTCCCATCCTTCACTCTTTACACATACTACAGTGATATTTTTTTTTGGGGGGGGGGGTTATCACACTAGTTGTCACTCTCCAGAGGATGGCCTCAGCAGCAAGGGGCCCAGTTACAGAATATATGAGCTTAGACTAAAGTATTCATAAATGAGGACAGGCAGATTGTAGCACAGTCCAAACAATATGGGGTCAATATATAACAGGGAGGTCAGACAAGATACAACACAGCAAGTCAGGGAGGTTAAAATTAGGCACCAAGAGCTACAGAGCTGTGCTACTTCCAGCAATTAGAAGGCTCTAACACAGGCATCCCCAAACTTCGGCCCTCCAGATGTTTTGGACTACAATTCCCATCTTTCCCGACCACTGGTCCTGTTAGCTAGGGATCAAGGGAGTTGTAGTCCAAAACATCTGGAGGGCCGCAGTTTGGGGATGCCTGCTCTAACCACACTCTAACCACAGTCACTACTGATGAAGAAGCATCAGGAATGACTTACACACGAGCAGACTCCTTACTAATGAGTAGACCAATAGCTTTGGCCTATAGGTGCATATTGTGCCATTGCTCTTTGGCAGGCATAGGCATACTCCAGCCCTCCAGATGTTTGGAATTACAATTCCCACCATCCCTGACCACTGGTCCTGCTAGCTAGGGATGGTGGGAATTGTAGTCCCAAACATCTGGAGCACCGGAGTTTGCCTATGCCTGCTCTTTGGACCCAAAACTGTTGGCACCACTTCCGCTCCCTCCTCCCTCCTCCTTCCTCCAAGAGTTCCAGGGTTCCTCATCAGGTACCAACCCAGAGGGCCCCTCAATGGGATCCTCAACATTGCACTCAGCATTGCCTGATCCTCAAGCTTCTCAATCTGTGGAGTGTCTGCTTCATCCTCTAAGGCAGGGGTGTCAAACTCAAATTCATCAGGGGCCGCATCAGCAGTTTGGTCACCCTCAAAGGGCCGGTTGTATCTGTAGGACTATGTGTCCACTCTTTATTATCATAAATTATTGTCACTGCATTCAATTATTACTTTTTTGTAATAATGTAAGTAATAACTAGCTCTGAAAGCAGAAACATAGTCAGAATAATGGCAAGTAGATATTCAAATGTAAAATTATTGTACAATTTATTGAAAAATGATTTTTGGTAACTGCACTGGGTGGTGGAGGCTCGCTAGGGTTTCATGCAGGACCTTTGCAGAGCTACTAGTACCTGGAGATGCTGGGGTCCTTCTGCATGCAGGACAGATGTTCTGCCAGTGAGCCACCACCCTTCACCAAAGAGACTGGCTGAGGTTGACTCACTGGAGCTGCTCTCCTGGTTCCAGGGTTTAAGGGCCAGAAGTATAAAGCAGCATCCTATGTTTCTGAGGAGAGGGAGGGGAGAGGAGGGAGGGAGGAAGAAAAGAGGGAGTGGGAGGGAGAGAGGAAGGAAGGAAAGAGGGGAGAGAAAGAAGAGTAGGAAATAAGGAAGGGAATAAAGAAGGAAAGAAAAAGAAAGAGGGAGAGAAGACGGAAAGGGAGAAATAAGGAAGGAAGTAGAGGGAAAGAAAGAATAAGAATGAGGGAGAGGAAGAAAGATGGGAAGGACAGAAGGAAGAAAGAAAGGAAGTAAGGAAGTAAGGAAGAAAGAAAGAAAGAAAGAAAGAAAGAAAGAAAGAAAGAAAGAAAGAAAAGAGGGAGCAGGAGGGAGAGAGGAAGGAAAGAGGTGAGAGAAGAGTAGGAAAGAAAAAGAAAGAGGGAGAGAAGACAGAGATAAAGAAGGAAGGAAGGAGAGGGAAAGAAAGAATAAGAACGAGAGAGAGGAAGAAAGAAAGGGAAGGGGGGGTCGCCACCTTGATTCAGCGCCAGAAAAGAGTGCGAAGGGACCCAGGGGCAAAAAGCATTTCCCGTGCAGCATGAGGCAGCGGGTGTCCGTTTTAGGAGAAGTGCGTAAAGCCTCAGAGTTGCACGTTCGTGAGGCTGAGTCGCGGCAGGAGGAGGAGGAGGTGAGGCAAGAGGAGGAGGAGGAGGAGGCGGCTTGCCGGGTCGGTGCCCGGCAGCGCTGTGCGGAGAGTCCTGAGCCTCTGGGACGCAGCACTGCTCTGTAGCACTTTGAATCCTCCTCCTCCTCCACGTGGCGCTGCTGGGTGCTTTGTCTGTGCTGCAGCAGCAGCAGCAGCAGCAGCAACAGCTGTTTCCAGGCGCCGAGCCGTGGCAGGAGGAGGAGGATTCAAAGTGCTACAGAGCACTGCTGCGTAGCAGAGGCTCGGGACTCTCTGCGCGGCACGGCGCTGACCTGACAAGCCTCCTCCTCCTCCTGCCGTGGCTCGGGGCGCTCCAGGCGCTGACCTGGCAGGCCGCCTTTCTACCCCCCCGACCCCAGCACTTTGTCGGCGCGGCGCTTCAGCAGCAAGGTCCCGCTGCTGGGTCCCGCTGGCTGGGGCGCTCGGCGGGCCACATGACAAGGTCTGGCGGGCCGGATTTGGCCCCCGGGCCTTGTGTTTGACACCTGTGCTCTAAGGAGTCCATGCCTGGCACTAGGAACAGATGGTGTTTTGGGCTTTATTGTTGTAAATACCACAGGGAATCTAATTTCCTCATCTTCCAGAAAATCCTAAGGAAATCAAAATCTGGCTGACTTTATGTATTTATATAACATTAAATTAAATTTTTCCTCCTCCCAGCTCAAAAAGCCCCAACTGTTGACAAACCTGAGTTTTTGACGGAAAGATTTTAATGTTTATCCAAAGTGAACAGCAGTTTGGAATTCCTACCCTCCCTTCTTTAGCAATGAAAAGGAACCATGACTTTGTGCAGAAGTTCATGCCCTTTCTTTAAGATTATTTATGGCTTCTTACTCCACTGGGTGATAATCAGCATAGGATATATTTCTTACACTTTGAGTAGGCCACCTCAAAGAGCTATCAAGAAATGTAATAGCACCACACAAGAGCCACATGGTCTAGGTAGACTGTATGTCTTGATTCTAAAATAGTCTTTTCCCATTTTCGACCCTTTCTCTCTTTTTGCACAATCAGCTTTGATTTCCCCCTCTTCTTCATCCTTGAAACTGCCCAGATCTCATGACCCACATGCATTGAATTGTTCCATTGTTGCTTTTGGACTTTTTACTGTGACAGAATAGCAAAGAAATACTTCAGGGAACTGAGAGTGTTGTTTTAATGTTTGGGAGAGAGAAAATCTCTCTCTGCCAAGGATTTAGAAAATATTGTGCCCGTAAGCATACATCAAAGAGATTTGCATACCTGAAAAACAGCAATTTAAGCAGGAAAAAATGTAATGCTGATCAGAAATGACTAGTTAATAAATTTAGCTAGCAGCTGTGCTTTCTCCCTGGGTTTGTACTCAGGATTTAACACAAGTTTGTTTGAGCCAGAAGTAGTAAGCACTGAGAAAATGAGAAGCATGTCAAAATTAATACAAATTTAATGTCCAAGACAACAGTATGGATAGTGATGATAGTGGAGACATGCTTGTTTTGCCAGGCTTTTGGTGTGCCTGATCCAAACTTGATGTGATCTGAATGGACCTGATCCAAACTGCCTAGATTCATATACAGATCTGAAGGTAGCTATCCATTGAATTTCATGCTTCTTGAACACCAAGGTGCAGTTCCTAAATACAGAAACAAACCAAGCTGTGTTCCAAAAACACCAACATCCCCATATCCATATTTAAAAACATACCAACAAATCAAGGGCTAGTGCCATGTTTGTGCAAAGTGCCTTCTGATGGACCCCCTGCTCTATTGACTGGTCCTGCTTGGCATACCTAACCATGGCAGGCAGCAGCAGTATTCCTAGCAGTGCCAACTTGCTAGGTCTAGCTACCATTTAAATTTCTCACAATGCCCCAGATCAACATTATGTAGAGATATTAAAGTGGAAGAAGCTAGACCCCAATGCCTTGTGATGCTCTACTCTCTGGGCCCAAAGAAATGTTTAAAATGGGGGGATAGGACATGTGCTAGTTTTGGGGATGGGCCCTGGGCAGAGTGCTAGAGCCCTGGAAGCTGCCCAAATACGCTGGACAACCATTCTTGCTTAACACCCTTTTGGATTGTTGAGTTGAATTGTTGAGTTGCAAGGGACCCCAAAATCCAACTCCTTGCAATGAAGGAATCTCAACTAAAGCATCTATGACAGATGGTCATCCATCTCTGCTAAAAGAAACCTCCAAGGAAGGAGAGTCCACCACTTTCCAAGGGTGTCTCACTGCTGAGGAGCTCTTCCTTGTGTTTAGTTAGAATTTCCTTTCTTGTAACTTGAATCAATTAGTTCAGGTCCTACCATCCTATCATCTTCCATGAGAAAGCCCTTTAGACGTTTGAAAATTGCTATCTATCTCCTCTCAGTCTCCTCTTTACCAGGGTAAACATACCTAACTCACTCAACCATTTCTCATGAGGCTTGGTTTCCAGACTCTTGACCATTTTGGTCACCCTCCTCTGCACATGTTCCAGCTTGCCAATATTCTTCTTGAACTGTGGTGCCAAGAATGGGACACAGTATTCCAGGTGTGGACTGACCAAGGCAGAATAGAGTGGTACTATTATTTCCCTTGATCTGGACACTATACTTCGGTTGATGCAGTTTAGAATAACATTCACTTTTTTTGCTGCTGCATCACACTGTTGACTCATGTTAAGTTTGTGGTCTACTAGGACTCCTAGTTCCCTTTCACATGTACTACTGACAAGCCAGGTGTCCCCCTGCCCCAATCTTATAGTTGTGCAGCTGGTTTTTCCTGCCTAAGAGCCTTACATTTGTCTCTACTGAAATTCATTTGTTAGTTTGGGCCAAGTTCTCCAATCTGCTACGGTTATATTGGATATTGATTCTGCGGCATTAGCTATCTGTCCCAGTTTGGTGTCATCTGCAGATTTGATGAGTATCCCCTCAATTCCTTCATCCCAAGGTTGGGATATAAATTTAATAAACAAATTTGAAGGTAACCCGAAGACTGCAACCATTCCAGAATGCGGCAACTAGACTGGTGACTGGGAGCGGCCGCCGGGACCACATAACACCGGTCCTGAGAGATCTACACTGGCTCCCAGTATGTTTCCGAGCACAATTCAAAGTGTTGGTGTTGACCTTTAAAGCCCTAAACGGCCTTGGTCCTGTATACCTGAAGGAGCGTCTCCACCCCCACCATTCAGCCCGGACACTGAGATCTAGCGCCGAGGGCCTTCTGGCAGTTCCCTCGTTGCGAGAAGTGAGGTTACAAGGAACTAGACAGAGGGCCTTCTCGGTAGCAGCACCCTCCCTGTGGAACGCCCTTCCACCAGATGTCAAGTAAATAAGCAGCTATCCTAATTTTAAAAGACATCTGAAGGCAGCCCTGTTTAGGGAAGCTTTTAATATTTAATGCTGTATTGTTTTAATATTCAATTGGGAGCCGCCCAGAGCGGTTGGGGAGACTCAGCCAGATGGGCGGGGTATAAATAATAAAATATTATTATTATATTATTATTATTAAATAAAATAAATACAGACTAGGGTTAGTTCCCATCTTCAAAGTTGTATGGCAGCTGAGATCTCTAGGTCCATATTCTGGATTGATCGATTTCTTTATTTAATGAATAGAAGGTACAAGCCAAAGATTACCATTAAGCCTAGAATATAGATTATATGGGAAGGAAATCTCTGCGATTCCAATGTCGGGCAGAGATATCATGCCTTCCTCCAAACAAACAAACAAACAAACAAACCCTGGCATGTATTGACTGAGGCTGGCCAGCCATGTCAGCAGGGTTGGCTCATGGAGAGTGATCCTCAAGAAGAACCATCACATTTTGTTTGATAGGAAAGTGTTTGCCTCATGACAGGAACTTAAGCAGTGTTTAACTAGCTGTTAGACTGGTAAAACACACATACCAAAATAACACCCAGCACCATCCTTTTCACTTTAATATAAAAGTTAACCAATAGAAATTAGCAAGGAGAAAAAGATCAAGTAAAAATGCAATACTGTGATTATTTGGTGTCTCTTTGTTTGGTAGGATATTTTAGTGTCTTTTTAAGAGGTTTTTTTTCATTCTTTTTTAAAATAAAAAATGCTCTCTTCTCTTAATTGGAGCAGCCACTTAATCAGCATGACAGACTGTCCACTGATAACCCAATTAACAGGCTTCTACTGTCATTATATAAAAAAATATCACTGTAATAATAAATTGTCATTGTTGTGTGCTTCAGCCTGGAGACCTTTTCAAAAAGATTATTAAAAAAAGGAAGAAAGTGGAGAGTTTGAGTCCTGTGAACTCTTGGGTTATTGCTCTGCCTTGCAACAATGAGAAATTCAAAAACCTAAAAAGCCTCTCTATGATGCTTTGCCTGTACAGTATCTGCCTAATTTTGATACATTTAAGAACAGAATCCTAGGCATACCTTTTCGGAATTAAGCCTTCACTGGATTCATAGGACTCATTCCCAGGTGAATCACAGGATTGCAGCTGTGAGAGATTGAGGGCATGTGGGTGCACTCTTGGCTCCACTCCCACGCTTGGATCACCATTGCCAAGTTCATTGTCTTCCGTGCATTGGAAGCTAAACTTCTGCCGAGGAGTGCCCTGTGCTTGCCACATGAGTTAGAACCCTGTTGTTCCAGGGATTTCAATACCATGGGGAACCTAAGCGAGTAGAAAAGTTTCCACTGAAGCAGTAGTGTGCCCTGCCTGGGGAAACACCATTTGCCTAGGTTGCTCACAACAAAGCCAGTCTTTTATGAATTCCCTTTTCTAATTCCTTGCAGTAAGAAGAGCCTATGTCGAAGGGGGATTTTTACCCACAGGTAAATGGTTCAGAATACCATGGTGTTGGGGCCAGCTCTTCCATTAGGGAGTGTAAGGTCATTGTATTGGGAAGCAATGTTGGGGGTGGGAATAGAGCAGTGGAGGCTGGTCTGTTAGGGAAAATGGGGGCACTGCCCCACTAACCACAGTCTGCTGTTAGCAAGACCCTTCCCCACCTACCAGCCTATCGGCTTCCTCCTCATTCTCAAACCACTGAAGAACTCAGCAGTGAGGAGGATGGGGACAAAACTAGAATTGGTTGGCTGTGCCTGCCATTGGCCTCTCTACTTTCCTTCTGTTAGCCTCTCTACTTTCCACCCAACCTTTCCCAGTGGGCATTAGTCACCAAAGCAGCAGAGGCAGCCCTCCATAATTCCTTCTGAGCCCCCCAGGTATTGCCTTTTGTTGGGTATAGCAGTGTGTGTGCCACAGGCCTTTCAAATACTCCTATGATAGGCTGCTGTCCTTGGGTACAGTGTAGGATGTTGACAGTGTTGATGTAAGATTCAACTGCTGGCCCAGTGTCTGCTTCTGTACATGGAACTAATGTGTTTGTGTGCAGGGTGTGTGCCATCCTGCCCTTTGCCTTCAGCAGCAAAATGTTTTTTTTAAGAATCAGTTTGGTAGGGATCACCCCCAGAACAAAGCCATTCATAAAAAGTCACCTGATCCTTACTGAAATGACAAACTTGTCTTTCTGAAAAGCCCAGCATCCCCATTATGTAGCCAAACAGAGCACACCACCCTTGAAAATACAGTAGCAGAAGTAGAGGGGGGAAAACACACACACACACCAAATGTGCTCCTGAATGCAATAAATCATCTTCGGCTCAAAGCAAATGAAACGGTCCCAAGCTATTCCCCCAAATGACAAGTACATCTGTAGTCTGGCAAACAAGGCTGGAGAAGAGCTCTGTATTGTTTTGCCCTTCTGAGGGAAGGCCCAGCTCCCCCAACTCGGGGATGCGGAGGACTGCAAGCCTAGAGATCTCCCTTTGTTGTAGCAGGAGATAGGTCATTAAGCAGACCCTCAGGAATACAGCTACAGTTATTAATTAGGGCTTAAGGGCCCAGTCCTGTGAAGTGTTGAGCATCTCGGTGGGATGCCAAGAGGAGCTGAAGTCACAAGAGGCTGGTTACCTGCCTTTAGAATCAGGGCCTTCAGTCTTAATAAGAAGTATTTCAATGGCGCTTGCTGGGCAGGAAGCAGCTGGTGCAACAGAGAAAAGCACACTGTGTGTGTGTGTGTGTGTGTGTGTGTGTGTGTGTGTTGGGGTGGGGGTGGGGATTTTAAATGGCTCCACTAATGATATTCTATTTAACTGATGTAAAAAAGAATCCCCTAATGAAACAGACTACAGAAAGGATGGCTAGATTAATTCTTACAGTGCCCCCAAAAAGACTACTTACCTAGCGATTAACTAGTGAGTTGGGTTACTGTGAGACTTGGATACTATAACCTCAGTCCAAATGCATGAAGTCAAGCAGCCTATTGTTTTGTTAATGTCTACTTTTCAAAGTTAATTTCTTTACTTTTTTTTAGTATTAGTCATGTATTACGAGAATTAACATAAAGGTGATAATGCATGATCTTTATATGCTGTCCCTATTAAAATGAAGCTATTTTTAATACTTTTAAGAGGCCTATCAGAAAACACAATTTATATCCTCAAAGTATATTTTGTCAGATTCAAGTATAATTTTTGCATTCATATTCTTTTATGAATTTTAATGGAGACACTTAAATTGTAATTATTCCTCTCAGCTCAAATGCAGGTAACAAATGGAATTCAATCAGTGTTTGCGCATAATGACCATCATTAAGAGAGAAATAATAATGACATTCTCTCTACATTAAACTTGCAGACTCTTTACACAATGATCTGAATACCATTATTGATCTCCATGGAGATATGCAATTGTCACCTATTCTGCATAATATCTGAATGTTAAATACATTTGTTTGGAACAAATATTTTAATGAATACAGTCAGTTCCACTTAATTAACTATCTGATAACTGAATATTTTTACTTAATAATTCAACACGGAACATCAAAATTGTCCTTTTAGAAATCAAATGCACTTGAGATTAGACAGATATTCATTTAAATTTTCATAAAAATGTATATAGAGTTTAGAATCTCCCATGGAATCCTTTAAAGTCTATGTGTGTAAGAGCACCAGTTAAGTATTTCAATATCATTTTCTTTATTCTTTGTTTATTACCATCTCTTAGAAGTTTGCAAGTGAAATTCATGTTGCTATCAAAGTAACTATTTCATTTACATTGCCCAGTGGCATGTGATTGTAGTGTTGTTCAAGTGGGGCTTGGTTACCGGCATTCTCCTTTTCAAAATGGGGTCTTGCAGCAACTTTACAAAGTGCATAGTTATATGGGCTTTGCCAACAGACATTTTGGAGCATGAAGCAAGGAGACATAGATCACCCTGACTCTGTTTTTTTATTATGTCATTAATTACTATAAACCTTCTGACTTCAAAGAGACCTTAGTTTTGAAAGGGTTTTCAAAATCCTAAGTACCACAGAATCTTCGGCAGTCATAAAAAAGAGTGCACTTTTATGTATTGATAGGAAAATATTAATATCTATTTGCTTTGAAAGTCCCAATCCCACATTTCCCTTTACTGTACTTTGCTAAGCCTGTTTCCCATGTGTTTGGATAGAAAGGGTGACAGACAAAATCTTACCACATCACACCAAATATTTAATAGGTTTTGTATTGTAGGACAAAACAAAGCTCCCTTTCAGAGACTATATTTCCTCCAAGCCAAGTTCAGCTTTAGAATTTTTTTTCTGTTTCAGAGAAGAAAAAAGGGCCAGCCATTTGCCTTTCTCCTACTCTTTCCATACTCACATATTTTATTTCATTGACCATTTGTAGCAACAGATGTGACAATCAGGTTTTTGTTAAGACAATTTTGGAACAGATAACCAATGCATTATTGTAAGAAGGCCAACCTTCATATGAAGGCTCAGCCTTGTATATGAAAGCTCTTATTTTTGACATGTTCCACAACCTGCTTCTGAACCAGGGTTCAGAAGATAGAGTATCTATCTAAGATAGAGTACATTGAAAGAGCTCACTGGAATTGTTTTACCCCTTCACTACTACAACCTGCTTGCTTGCTCACCCACCAGACACTCTAGCCAACAATCATGGTGAGAATGAGGAGAAGTAGGTGTTACTGCCTGCTTGCTCATTGGCTTTCCCCCCTGGCAACCAGCGTAGTGGAAATAATGACAAGATGTGCAGCAGCTTCTGGTGATTATGGCAGTGAGGAGGTAGACCCACTGAGGAAGTGGGTCCCATGGTCAGTGTCATCACCTAGGGCCTTCCAAAACCTGCAACCTACACTACTCTGACCCTTTCCAATCACACTCCAAACATAAAGAGGAGGTGTGAGTTAAAAAGGGCATTGCTTACAGAATGGTTGATAGGGATCATAGGACCTTGGAGGAAAAGGTGGAATATAAATACAATCAAACAAACAAACTGTTCAAAGTGACCATAAATGGCCTGTTAGTGGTGTTTCTGAACAGAACAGCCATGGGTGGATCATTTTTATGGACAGCCAAAATACTGCAACAGCAGTGTGGTGTTGGCTGGTTCCAGAATTTGGTTGCCTTTACTTGCTCTCCTTTGTCTTGTGTGGGAGTTGGTGTTTCATGCAACAGGGGCTGGGCATTGTGATTAAGACTTCAGCCTTGCAATTGTGTTTCCTTGGTGTATCGAAGATCCTACTTCTAAGCAGCTGACTGTACTATGTGACCTTCAAAGACACTCTCAACCTTGTGATACAAGAAAAAGAATTGAATGCCCATAGCCTTAAAAATGCTACATTGGAATGTTACAGAAGAACTCAGTGTGGTGGTGAATTAAATGACTCTAAAAATATTAATGCTTTCCAGACTACAATGATGTGTTTATCATAGACTACTTAATCAGGCTCCTTTTATGCCACATCCAGGCTGGGTGGCACTGGCAGTATTTGTATATCTATACGCTCGATCACTTCCTTTTATATTATACAGTGTACATGACATTTCCTGGACGAATGCAGAGTGTGTTTACTATGCTACCACTCGATCATTATCTTGGGTTAACGGCCACTGTGCACCCTCCTCCTTCCTCATTATTATGGTGGCTGGATCCCAGCAATTGATCACGCTCCTAGCTCTGTCCAACAGCTCTTTGGGTGGGAGTTCTGTATCTGTTTGTTATGTTTGCTTTGTGAAAGCAATAAAGTATACAGAAAATGGACAATCATTTTCTCTATTGTTTGTCAGGGGAGGGGGGGAAGATCCTTAAACAAAACAAAACAAAACATATTTTTGCCAAACTAGAATGGGGTAGACGAGGGGAAATCAAAGTGTATACATGCTGTAGACAGAAAATTCTGACAATGTTAAGGAACGAAAATTTAATATTCTATCTATCTGTCTACCTATTGACACACACACATATGTACATGCATGTTTATATACCACCCCAACATTATTATTCACAGTAATAGTTACCCAACCTTCACCATAAGATCCCAGGGTGGGTTACTTCTTAAAAAAACAATAATACAGCAAAACAAATGAAACAACCCTATTCCCAAATACCATATAATACAGACAATACAAAACCAAAGGGTATTTTGGGGGGACACTATCAACAGTCTGTTTTTTTAAATAATGTGCATGAGAATGAAGCCAGTAAAGGAGCAAGGCTCAGATTTATTACCAACAGGGGCCTTGATCTTCTACCCCCAAACACGTGCTTGAGAAGAACAGAGTTGGCAGGTACAGATTGCCAAACGTTTGTGCCAGTCTCTCCCCTCCGCATGGCATTGTCGAGGCCCCAAATACCCTCCCTATTAGACATGCCTCGTAAAGCAGCACATTCCATTTCCGAGGTGCTGCTCAGCATCCCTAACCTCCTCTAGGAAGCCCATGGGGTGAGTGGTAGTGCCACTACTGATGATAGTGTTCAAGGAAGAAATGTATTTACTAAATTGAATTTTGAATGGGATAGCAAAAAGATTGCCATAGGCAGTGGGGAGGACTGATATAATCCTACCAGCTTAGTTCATGTTGTTGCATACGGGTGAAACAACCATATCATTTACAGCGGGGGAAGGGGGAAGGAAAGGGTAAAAGGAATCACAAGATAGAAGATTTATTAGTACTTGCATTTAATGTTATTGTAGCCTAGTGTAACTGTGTGTTAGAGCAGGTCCAATCACTTTCATTTATCATAAAACAAAAATGGAAAAGAAAGCAAGTCAGGAAACTTGTATTTTTTGCTGGCTCTTCTATAGGGGATTCTATACTTGATACTTGACTTGGGCTATTTTTCATTTTGTGTTTTATAATGCCAAGATTGTATGGGGTGCCATCTTTATTGCAACTATTTTCAGTGGCTCGCAGCAATCCTAGACTCAGTGATATTACAGTGTATAAAGCCATAGTAAAACAAAAGACAAAAATGTAGAGTGTGATTTTGCAAACATCATCACATCATCTTAAGGTAGCAGAAAATTATTAAGAATTGAAAATCCTTGAATATTGCCTCATTTGTTATGACAATTCTATCAAACAAAAGCGAACATGTTGCTTGCCCTTTCCAAATAGATCTTTGTTGGGGTTTTTTTGTTGGTATCTTTCTGACATTTTCTCAATTATTCCAGTTTTAAGAATTTAGTGCTCAATAATCATGATATGGACTGTGTACGGTAGGATCACTTTGAGGAGAGCGACACAAAGAGAGAGAGGGAATTAGCTGTTCATCCACAGCAGAGTTCTGGAGTTCTGAATAAAGGGCTAGTCAGAGGCATCATTTGAAAGTTTTTCTTGGATGGAACTTTGCAAAGCCAAAGAAAGGTCTACTACATTTAAAACAAGAATGAAGAAAAAGAGACACCAAATGTACATATTAAGGGCTAATAGAGGAATAGAAAAATACAGTCATTCAGATTGCAACACCAGCTGTGCAATGAAGGAAAGAAAAATCAGTAGCTAAACTGAGTCAAGTTGTGGTTAATAAAAATATATACATACAGAAAAGCAGTTTAAGGGCAAATTAGCTGAGTGGTATAGCCCTTGCCTTGTGTGCAGAAGGTCCCAGGTTCAAGCCGTACCATCTCAGAGATCAGGTGAGAAGAAAGGCCTCTCTCTGCCTGGGGCCCTAGCGAGCTCCTGCCTGTCACAGTAGTCGATATTTATTTACTAAAACCATTTCTCTACTGCCCTTCACTGGTAGTACAATGGCTGTTCAAAACAATAGAGATAATGTTAAAATACAAAATTCACAGTAAAACTAGCCAATTCTGCCAAAAGCATAGCATGACTAAAGCAATGATAAGAACGATAAAATATCAATGATAAATGATAATCTCACCACCATGTTACAGGTAGGTAGCCGTGTTGGTCTGGGTCGAAGTAAAATAAAAAAATTCCTTCAGTAGCACCTTAAAGACCAACTAAGTTTTTATTTTGGTATGAGCTTTCGTGTGCATGCACACTTCTTCAGATACAGTGAAATAGATGGGGAGGGGAGATCACTCAGAAGGGTGGTGGAAGAGAAAGAGAAGTCTAGACTGGAAAGAGAAGTTGCTGAATTACAACTTATCACCAAGCTCAAAACAATGGAGAGACCTGGTTTGAACAGAGATATTGGATTCTTATCTCATTATACATGATAAGCGATCTTCAGCCATCTCAACCCTTGCTTTTTCATGCAAAACCATTTGCAGTCGTTTTCGGTCATCAACGGCTATCAGTCAGTCAATCACCCACTTCCACCACCCTTCTGAGTGATCTCCCCTCCCCATCCCCACCCCTCCCCACCCCTTCTCTACATAAGTGCCTGGGGACTTCTATTTCACTGTATCTGAAGAAGTGTGCATGCACACGAAAGCTCATACCAAAATAAAAACTTAGTTGGTCTTTAAGGTGCTACTGAAGGAATGTTTTTATTTTATCACCACCATGTTGTTGTTGTTGTTTCAATACTGCCCTTCATCCAAAGATCACAGGGCAGTTTACAATATAAAAACAAAAGATACATAACATAATAACCAACAAAAAAAATATCCCCCCCCCCTGCAGTTTGATGGACCAAATATTTTTAAATTAGCCGAAGGCTAATTGTTAACCAACTTGAAGAGTAACTGTTTGGCAGAGAGGCTCATAGGCTTGCTGGTGGTCTTGCTGTAGAAACCATATTCTCACCAATCCCACAGTCAAGTCAAGTCAAGTACTTTATTACGGTCATAGACCAGCATAAGCAAAACATCTAAATAAATAGCATAACAGTATGAATCTAAACGAATAATTATTAAATAAATAGGAGCAAGAACGAAACGTAGATTTAAACATATACATAGAATACTTTATTAAGCATAGATAATGGGTGAGTAAAAATTTATAAGAAAAATTAAAAGATCAGTTAACACGGCTATATGGGGTGGGCTTCAGAAGTGCAGATCTAACAATATGGGTCTTCAGTTTAGGATTGAATTGTAGCATAGTCCATTCTTCATCGAATATCTATCATGGCAGCGCAAAATATGGCAACTGAATATGTGACTTCTGGGCTCTCATCCTGTAGTAATAGTGAGATGGGCATTTCCTCTCTCCATAAGGTATCTTCCTATAACGGCTTTCCTGAATTGCTGACGGGGGGGGGGGGCTGACAATGGCCAAAGTGAAAGCCCTTTGTTGTTTTGGTATTTCGAGATTAGCTATGTATGGCATTTAGGAAGTCAAGTATCTTCTAGCTTCGCTAATTAAAATTTGGGGGGACCTGGCTAGGTCTACCTGTCGTTCTATATCTACCAGATGCTGTTTAATGTTGTTTCAATCCCAGAGTTATCCCCCATGGCAATTTGGATCTGGGAGCATCTATCCTGTGCTGCTGTCCTGAAGCCAATTTTGTGGTGTTAAGAAAATCCCCCAAATCCTCAAGGCAAGCCTCAATTACAGATAAATTGTTTTGTGCCTAGAGCCTGCCACAGAGAAAATAAAATTAAAATGGCCTATTTCATGTGTACTGACCTCGACTCTTCACTCTAAACTCTGCACTGACTTGGCACTGAACATTCGGGCAATGTTCACGCTGCATCAATTTTTTTGCCTCCAAACCTTTGGGAGATAAAGCAAAAGGGTTGGGTGTGGGTTGGAGGTTGGTAACAACGCACATAGACACAAACAACTTGCTCACCTTATTTCCATGGTGTCAGCATCTCTCCCCAATCTGAAATTTCTTAATGATCTGGAAAAAACCCCAAAACAAATTTAAAAAAACACTGAGGGAAAATTGAAACAGGTTGAAATCTTAAGTTGCTAGAACTCAAATAGCACGGTTTTCCTCTTCTCTATCCCTGTTCCCTTCCTAATTCATTAAACACCTGGGGGGTGGGCGAGCACCAGGTTGGCAAAATCTTTTCTTGAAGAACCAACCATCCTTTCAAAGCTATGGTACATGATAATCAAAAAGTGGTGCACCTCATCACATCCCAATTTGGGAAATGTTAATTGCAAGAGCCTAAAGGAGAACCGATCTGATCTTTTGCTCATCAAAAAAAGAGAGGAAAAAACAAGAGGGAGAGAAAACACATCCTCAACACAAATGTCAATTTGTATAGCTTTCAGTCAAATTACTATTAAAACAAATTGGTGTAAAGAGAGGGGTGCAGCATCTCTTGTGTCTAACAGGTCAACTTGTACATGTGAAGGATCAAAGAATTAATCCCAAGATGTTCACACACAGCACCAAGTTCTGCATACACTGCTACTCTCATAACCCTCACCCTCCCACCCCACTGTTGAGGAGAATATTAAAACACACCCCCTTATATGCTTCCTGCTATTTAGTGAGGATAACAGGCCGAAAGTCTCTGGGCCCCCTGTGTTTGTAGATAGACAGATCAGGGTAAGTGTGGGTCACTTCAGAGAGAGGAATCTGTCTGAAGGGCATTTGTAGATTACAAACTCACCAGCATGACTCCATGGCCATATATTTGAGATGCATATTTTTGGCACAAACACATTGCCAATAAAATGATACTCTAAAGACAACTCTTTGAATACAAGACAGGCAAGTGTGACCCAATGTTAATTATAGCCATCAATTATGCTTGTGTAGTACAAAAGAGATCATGTCATTGACATTACTGTAGGATATAGCCAACAATTATATGCATTTTTAAGACTGGGCACACTTTAGATTTATCTTGTGGGTGGAAAGCTCTGCAATTCCTACCCATTCCTGAGTACTAGAGTCTCACTGCCTTTCACAATGAACCAGCTTCTCACCATACATTGCCCATCTTAAGCAACACTATGCCCATGAATACCGAACGGAGTTGGATTCACTGATTACTTACTGTACCCAGTAAAGCCCTGCTGAATCCAACTTAGAACAGCCACTTAACGCATCCCCAAAAAGGAGGGGAAAGTGGGCAAAGATTCACATAATGTTTGCATAAGTTATATATAGACAACAAATTAGAAATAATTACTATCATTTAAATGGAAATGCAATGCATGCCATCATAACAGGGACCAGATGACCTGTGTGCCCTGCTCAGCCTGCTGTTCAGGTGTTGGTGGGTAATGTCAAGGCCCCTCCTACTCTTCCTTCATATAGTCTTTGATCTTTAAATTAGACTTGGACTGGCCAGCAATTCAAATAGGGGGCTGGTCACTCAAGTGGAGGGCTGTTCTCTGTCAAGCAGGTTACCTCCCCCCCTCCAACACAACTGCAAGTTGGCTGTGAATGGCCCTTTGTCACACAAATGAATGATGAAGTGTTTGCTTTTCCCCTGAAAACATCCAAAGCACCTTATAAACGCTTTAAACAATGCAATCAAAAACATGAAATTAAAAAACTGCATTAAGTGCTAAAACTGCAGCAAGAAAACATACCTATTTAAAAGCACCAGCATAGTCCATTAAAGAATGTAGAACATGAGGTCACAAAACAGTAAAAAGCTTGCTGAAATAATAAAAAGGATGGATAGCCACCAATCCATGAATCTATACATGTGCATGGCAGAGCTTCCATGTTCACTTTAATGGAAGGTGATTTTCTCTGTTCCCATCCATGTGTGCTTGTTGTTTGTTCTACTATTAAGGTGAATGAAGAAACCACCGCAAGACAAGTGTGTGTATTTCTGTGCCTCAAGAAACAACTGGATCAAAGATGATTCTTTATTTCATTCCATTTGAAAAAGATCTCTGGTCACCTTTTCACAAAATATATAATTGGCGGTGTTTTCCCCATAATTATTAGGTTCATTTTTTAATTAAAATGTTTTAAGGAAGCCAGTGCTTTGCCTAAAGAATGCAACTTGATTCACTATGAAAATGCTACGTTATCAATTATTGTAGACTTAGACTGAATGACTTATTGAAGCTTGAATTCAATATGTGGCACCAGCATGCTGATGGACACCAGTTTTAAAAAATGGTAGTGTTTCTAGAAAAACAAAGCCATTCACACATTGAGTGTGGGCTCGAACAGTTACGGGAACAGGGTCTAACTTTCAGCATAGCAAAGGTGGGCAGAGATGTGCAACTACAATATGACATGCTAAAAACCTAAAAGAGACCATGCACATACTTTTGTAACCTACGAAAACCTATAATAAAAAATTATTAAAGCAACAAAAAACCAAAGCCATACACACCTCTCATTCAGCTTAACTGCCATGCACATCCCATCCTCTTTGAACTTGTCAGCAAACTCAGACACATGCTGAAGCCTAGAGGACATTCCCAGTCATTATGGTCTCTGATTGGCAATTCCATATTCCATTTACAGATTCTCTATGCGTGTTATATGACCCTTTATATATCACTTAATTACAATAATCTCTAAGTAGTGTATAGTAAGCTTAACAAGTACAATAGAAATAGAATCAGTTAAAAATGAACTATAAAATCAGAAATGACTTTAAATGCCTGCTGAATTTTTTTTAAAGAAAACCCTCTTTGGTAAGTGCCAAAGTTTCAATAGAGAGGGGACTATTTTCTGATAGCAGCTGGGAGAGAGTTCTACAGAAATGGACCCCCAATTGCAAATGCACAGCTCCTGGTGGGTATGAATGTCCAAAATGTGATTAATATGAACATTCAGTTCCAGCTGTATTTTGTAAAAAGATACATGATTCCTCATGGTTTGGACACATTTTTGTGAAAGTGGCCAATCCTGCTTATGTGATGGTCAAATCCACTGGCAGTCACCAAATTTCCATCGAAATTACACTGTAGTACATCATGCAACCATGGACTTAGAAGCAAGGCCTGGTGAAATCAATGAAAGCTTGATAAAGATGTGAAAGGGATTTGCATCAGACTTTACAGCTTTTCCATTCATGAAGCATCCCAAGGCCCTTTGATTGACACAGATGATGTTCGGTTATTTCAATTAGCAAAGGGACAGTATTTCAGATCTAAATGATCATCTCAGATTATTTAATGGAAAAGTAGCATATCAATTTTACATAATCACTTCTTTTTAAAAAAGAAAACCTTCAGAAATGTATAGCCAATCTTTTACAGATCATGTACTAGCCACAATTTCTCCCAAGGGGCCCAATTTTGTGTTGCTTTTCACACTTTCTGGCTTAATATATAACGGTTTCATTAATTTTACAGTTTATGATTTCTATTCAGTCTTTTAATGTGGATGCTCCTGAGAGCTTCAGATATTCTAGTCAGACATACTTTGACATGGGGTTGTGAAATATGGATGAGTTTTTTTCATGTAACTATTAAATGCCCAATTATCTTGTAATAAATTTATTTATTAAAGTCCATTTCAGTGATGTCTGTATTTCTTCACCTCCCCATAAAAGACTGGTGATAATCGGACTGATTTCCAGCTATGATTTATGTAATCTCAGGCAATTCCACAGACTATGTGGAATACATTCAGTCCTGCAGACATTTAAATCATTCCAATAACTGGAAAATGCAGAGAGGAATAGGGGATAGAGGCTGGTTAGCTGAAAGAACATTTTTCCTCTCATCAAGTATATCATTTATGCCAGGTGCATACATATTTTTGCAAGCAATGAACGTGAAATAGTTTGCATGCATCTGTCTTGTGGCGACAATGGAGGAGTGCACTTTTGAGGATTAAGTTAAACTGCTGTGGCTATAGAGACTGATATGGGGGAGTCCTGTTTTGTTGCAGCTGGGGCAGATGAAGGCATCTGTGTTGCTGCAGGTGTACCATGGTGTTTCTTCTCTGTGCTCCTTCTAGAGGTCATTCCTCTTTGGTCATTGCTATGGATGCACAACTTGACTGCCTGTCTCCAGGCAATTAGCATTTTTCCATACCCTCTTGGAGAGGTGAGCCATTGCTATAGCTGCCTTGCCAATATGCTTGTCCAACTTAGTGTCAATGGAGAGGTTGTTGGTTATGGTGGAACCCAGGTAGACAAAATTGCCTACCCCCTCAGGTGGTCACCAATGTTGATCCATGGAGCGCTGGGGATGTCCTGACCCAATATGTTGGTCTTTGTCAGGCTGATGGTGAGGCCAAACTCCCTGCAGGCTTGGGGAAAATGGTTGATGAGTAGAGGTTCCCCAGAGTATGCTGTCAAGGCTGTGTCATCTGCAAGCAACATCTATCAGCTAAGGACCTGTTACCTGTTTGTCTTGGCACAGAGATGTGCCAGGTTGAACAGACCCCCATCGCTCCTTGAATGAAAGTACACACCGTCTTCAGTTGAGCTGAAGGTATATGAGAGCACCAGGAAGAGGAATAAGCCAAAGAGAGTTGAGACAAGAACACAGCCCTGTTTCACACCACTCTTTATATGGAAATCACTTCTGCTGGGATTCTGTCCTGTCCTTTTTCTCAAGAGTGAGTATAGCTGCAAGGCGGCAGTGGTTTAGGACCAGCATTTTCCTTCTCCTAGATGGGCTACCTTCCCAGTTTGATGAGCCCCATTTGCTTCTGATTTCACAGCACATGCAGAAACTGCCTTCTTGACTGTTGGACCTGCTATTGGTCTCACCTGCTCAATCTACCAGAGCCTGTCTTTGCATGCAAGGGATAGACAAGTCCCTGAACTCACCGACCCATAGACTACCCTCACCTGGTTTAGCTGACCAGTCAAAGCCATAACCCAGGGTCTGACCACTATCACATGCTGAGAGCTTCTAGGAGCCACAGATGAGAGCTATCAATGGTAGATGAACTACCAGAAGAAGCATGGTGTGCTGCTATCACTGCCTCTGAATCACAAATGCATTATTCTCTACCAAGGCAGAACACCTACTGTCTCTGGTGTCCCACACCAGAGATACTGCTGTTCCCCACATCATCTATCATTCTGTCCCCTGGTTTTCTTTTCTCCTCTTCTAAACAATCAAACCACACTTTCCTTACCGCTACTCTAACTTCCTGGTTAGAGTAGTGACATCACATCACTACTAGAGTAGCCTAGAGTAGATGTGATGACTCCATCAAGATCCCCAAAGAAGGCCTGAAGAGGTATCCATGTGCTATTCCTGACATCTCCAATTAAAGGAGCTCATGTATCAGGTTTAGGAAAATGCTCTTTGAGGACCTAGAGAGCTGCTCCTAGATCTGGAGTAGTCAATGCAATGCGCTCAAAATATTGTTGGACTATAACTTCCATTATCCTTGACCACTGACTATGCTGGCTGGGGCTGATGGAAGCTGTAGTCCAGTATCTGGAGGACATCACACTGATTACCCATGGGGCAAATGGGTCAATAATCTGACTTGGCATACCCTTCACATCTCCAACCTGGGTAGATGAATTGATCTATTGGGTGAGGGTGGATGCATTGCAGAAAGAGACTGGATGAAATGAGGTCTTTCTAGTACTATGATTTCTGTGAATATGCACAGAAATAGTTTTTCTCTTACTATTATGAAATTATATAATTTATTTTTATATACCTCCTAGGGAATTAGAAAAGCTTTGTACCAGGCCAACACAGTCTTTTATATCTGACACTCATACTGTACCAGGTAGAATGAAATCAATTGGATGTGTAAATTCCTTAAATAATAGCAAAAAGAGCAAATTGAATTTCAAAGAGAAAAAAATGGTGAACCTGAAATGCAGTGGTAAAAAGGTCATCAGCAGAATTAGCAAAAAAAAGTCTGGCAAAGTTACAGTTAGGCAGTCAGTAATACTCTATTGATCAGACATTTTCAATCAATGGTGCTGTGCCTAGATTATTGATGCAAAGGTATTAAGCAAAATTTTATTTCAGCTAACTTGTTGGCTCAGATGTCAACTGAAAGTCATTTCCCCAGTCAATCAAACATAAAATAAATCTGAGCAGAGTTAGCTCTTTTTTTACAGCTTTCCCTGTCTTACTTTCCAATTACACAATGAACTCTGAAACTTCAACATTTAAAGTGATATTACTAGGAATTGAGAAAGATATGATTTCCTGTAGAGAACTAAATATATGGGGTAAAAATATGGAGGCAGGAATGGAAAAGGAATGATGTTTTCCTGTGGTTTGACAGAGAGATTGTAAAATATGAAAACAAAATTAATCTGGAGTTTAAGAGGAAATGGCTGTAGGGAAATCCTCCTGGCTTGACTGTAATTTTTCTACACTAAAAACTCATCACATAAACTGCTCTAAGTGAGAGTCAGAGCTGAAACATTTTGGATTTCTTTGGCCTCTGTTACCTTAATATAAAAGGCATGGAATCCTGTATGTAGCAGATTCACATAGCACCTATTGCATGCTTGCTTACACTGGAGAAAATTCACCACTGAACTCAGTTACTTGCAGGAACATTTACATTGGATCAGGCTGCAGATCCACTATTTGTGTGTAGTTCATACTAGAAGCCATACTTAATAATTTACATGAAGGTTTGAAAGTTAGGTTCACACTTTCTGGCACATTTAATTGCCCTTTACTAGATGGTGGCAGTAGAATGAGTTGTGGTCTCAGATATAATGTAGTCTGATTTTTGAAGGTGCTGCATAAGGCATAGCCCTAAACTTGAATCTATCTATGAGCAAAAGCAACACATCTGATAAAGTTAACAAGAGCCCACCTGAATAAAAATGTTTCATCAAGTATTGTCATAATATCATAATTGTGGAAATCAATTTCTTCTTGCTTATGTCCAGTTTGCAAGAAGTGGATTGAACCCAAACAGATTCCTGCAAATGACATTTACAGGGGCTTGCTGTAACTTCTAACCAGCTGATTGTGTATGGACTGCATAGCTGCCAAGTTTTCCCTTTTCTCGCGAGGAAGCCTATTCAGCATAATGGAATTTCCCTTAAAAAAAGGGATAACTTGGCAGCTATGATGGACTGAAAAATGTTCTTTACTCCGGTGCTAGATGCTAACTAGCATCACTACTTTTTCAGTTATCTAAGGATGCTGGAAAATATTTTCTCAGTCAAGCATCAAGATCCATATACCCACTTTGAGTGTTGTTGTTTTTTAAATGGAGATACAAGTTGACAAATATACCTTGGACTGAAGCTAGTCAGAAATGAATTGAGGGCCATGGGTTTGATGTGCTAATCCCATCCACCTCCAATTTCACAAAGTGAGTTAGAAACTCACATCTGTGGAGCACAGTTTGGAAGCATGCTGTGGCAAGAAGCATGTAAAAATCAGCAACAAACAGTGCAGTTCTTTTCCAGTTGCACCAAACGTTTATGCACCAGTTATTCTTGCAACATTTGCTGTTCTGTGTCTTCCAAAGTCTGCAAGAATTTGTCTAAAAGCATGGACTAAGAATTGGGGAGAGAGAATCTGGTTTGTATCTGTTTGTGATTAACCCTCATGTTTGTGCTATTCATTCCTGAGTTTGGAACCCCCTATGGAAACCTGATCAGTACTGTGTAATTACAGCCTGCTCAAATCAAACCAGTCAAATAATGTCAAAAGCAATTATTTTCTTTTCAGAGGGGCACAACGTATTTTGAAATACACAGGAGAAAATGCAGATTTCAGCCTGTGAACAGTTCACACAATCAGGCCTGTCTGGTGGCATTCTATAATTGCTGGTGAGTTCAGAGCTGTTTGTGGACCCATCAGGACTAGTTTTTAGACATTGCTAGATTCTAGTTCTCGTGTCTATGAAATCATAGAATGCTGCCTTAAAAGCAATTTTTAAAAGGAATCAGCTTCATGACATATGTAAAAAGATTGAACAGAAATAATTAATATTCTTATCCAAACTGCTGCTATTATTATTATTAGTAGTAGGTAGTAGTAGTTTTAATGACCATATCATCAGGATCTTGTAATAGATAGGGCAACTTGCAAAACAACAACAACAACAACAACAATTTATTATTTATACCCCGCCCATCTGTCTGGGTTTCCCCAGCCACTCTGGGCGGCTTCCAACAGAAACATTAAAATACACTAATTTCTTAAACATTAAAAGCCTCCCTAAACAGGGCTGCCTTCAGATGTCTTCTAAAAATCTGGTAGCCCATCAAATAAAATGAAACCTACTATAAATGAGACCTACTAAGTTACTTGGCTGGGGAGTGTCATTTGTTGCCTACCCTCAGGCAACAGAGTGTTTTGGCCTAGCCTTGCCCAGTAGGAGATAAATCCCTTTCGAAAACCAGACCACATTTCAAGCCTCCACGACTGGACCTAATGCGGTCAGGAGTACCTTTACCTTTAACATTCCTTTAAATTCCCATTGACTCTTCCCCTAAAGCTTCTTGGCTTGTATCTCCACTTGTTTATCATATGCTGCTCTTCTGCAAGGGATTTTTTTCAGGGTTTACAAGTCCTCATTCAGTGCCTCTCATCCCTGCAATCTTTGAACCTCTTGAATTTGGACTTGCACCTATGTCTTTCTGTCTACCTGGTATGGCAGATGTGGCTTGTGCTATCCACATGACTCTTGCTGAGACACTGATGTCAGATCCCATGCCACACAGAATTTATTACAGAAGCAAAAACTGGGAAAGATTTCTTTAAAAAGAGCCCCCAACTCTTCTGCTTTTCCCCATTGAAGGCACTTTTTTTACTCCAAGATTAAGAAATCTTTTTCAGCATGAGTCCACCTTCACCTCTGGACAATCTTTTGGAGGCCACATGATAAGCATGGGCAAGGCCAGAGGCAAACGTAGACAGAGCTAGTTTCTCCACACACTCCCACAGCCCTCTCTATCCCCCATCCAAGCAAGTGAGAGTCGTCGTCAAAGTTCAAGGACACATTCCCACCAGTCAAAGAAATGGGAAGAGTCTCAAGAGACAACTAGAGGGCTGCACCCCCCCCAACCCCCGTTTTACCCCAACAAATCTGCCCCTTCTTATTACCCATAAATGGAAGGTGGTGATGTTTCTTGAAGCATCAATGGTTTTATTTGTGGTAAAGGTAAAGGGACCCCTGACCATTAGGTCCAGTCGTGACCGACTCTGGGGTTGCGCGCTCATCTCGCATTATTGGCCGAGGGAGCCGGCGTATAGCTTCCAGGTCATGTGGCCAGCATGACAAAGCCGCTTCTAGCAAACCAGAGCAGCACATGGAAATGCCGTTTACCTTCCCGCTGTAGCGGTTCCTATTTATCTACTTGCATTTTGAGGTGCTTTTGAACTGCTAGGTTGGCAGGAGCTGGGACCAAGCAACGGGAGCTCACCCCATCACAGGGATTCGAACCGCTGACCTTCTGATCGGCAAGCCCTAGGCTCAGTGGTTTAACCACAGCGCCACCTGGGTCCCTACTTATTTGTGGTAGGGAATGACAATTTAGTAACAGAGTGATGGTACAAAGTGACTTGTAAAGTGTGCTGTGCATGGGCCATACATACTACATGGTGGCTGCTGAAATGTCAAAGTGGGAGAAGTAGAAATAGGTTGCTGTTAAATGACAAAAAATTTTATTTCTGGACATTTATGACATCCATTCTAGTATGATATATGAGCATGAGTCATAAAAGTTTCACAATAAAACAAAACACAGCTTTATTCAGATCTCACTAGATGTCACTGAATTCAGAAATTTCATACCCCCCACTGCTATATTCCTCTATCCTCCCCAATTCTGGTAAGTTCTTTATTGTAAACTGTTCTCTTATCTCTCCAGTAATAGTGATTATGCATAAAACATTGCCTTATGAAAGCCTGCAAAGTTAAGCCTAGCTAAACAGGAAGCATTGTCTCAAGTTCCAAGAATAGCCCGATCATAACATTTGCCCATCTTGACAAATGAGTGCTTGGAATGAGATGTGCTCCCCAAGGATGCTGGTACATCAGGATCTCAAAGATAGAGTTCAATCTGTGGCCATTGAATGTGGATGGGCATTCAAACATGCATGTGAAAGCCACTTGGCAGTCACCAATATGCATCTGTGCATAAGTCCTAAGATTTCTGAGGTCTGTAGGGAACATCGAGTGTAGTGCGACCAAGCAACTGGGCTTCTTCCTCCTCCCCTCCCTGCTGCGGCTTCTTGCAAACCCCCAAACATCAGTGGACAGCATGGTGGGGTTGTGGTGCTTACCTGACCTCCATCTGGCTGAGTTGCTGCAGCATACTGGGACAGAAAGAAAGTGTAGTGGTGGTGAAGTTGACACATAGCAAACCTGTCATCAGGAACCCTGCAGAACATATTTTGGTGACATGTGGGTGGGGGGCAGGCGGGAGAAAAGAAAACAAGCACAAGCCTATTTCCATTGCACAAAGGGAGGGTCATCATTGGATGCTTCCTTGTGCTACTAATTCTGTGAGTTTGCATTCATGCCACAACTATGTTTCATGGGTCCATACAATTGCATTTGTTGCATAAGGGTGTAGGTAACATACTGTATATTTTATAGAAACAGAACAATTTGAGCTATAAGTAAGGCAGAACAAATCTGCTGCTTCTGGTGGCCTTTGAATTAATTTTCATATGTTAGTCACTTAACAGAACAAAATTAATATTTATGACACACACACTCTCTCTCTCTTTGCAAACTGAAAAAAAAGAAAAGAAAAGTGACAGTTTGATTGCTTCCAGTCTTGGGATTCAGGGCAAATTTTTCGAGGTTTCCATGGGAGATTCTAGAGAGGGAGCTCAGTGTGTATGTGTGTTGGAAAACTTGATTTTCTCCACTCTTAGAGGGTTCAAGCTATATACAACAGGGCATGTGTGTGTCCAGGACACTATGGCCCACATGGTTTGCTTCCTCAGCAAATGTTCTGACATCATATCTCAGATCTACATCCATGCAAATGTGTGGTCCCTAAGCCAAAACCGTGAAAGCATATGGAAAAGAGAGGAAGTCATTCATGCTCATGGAAAATTCCAGGGTCCCCCCCCCCAAAGTCTTTTGTCATAATGTGTTCACATATTATATTCAGTGTGTACAATCTGTGTACAAGTGTACACCAGTAGTTGAGCTGTGTACTTGATCTGCTATTCACATTTAATTCAACAAGCATACAGTCTGTGTAACTTTTGTATACAGTCATTGAGCTGTAGAAATCAACAAGTTACACTGTTTCACTTGAATGCTTGTACATGTGTAGAGATGGTTTGTATCCATGTTTAGTGCGAAATGCGAACAAGCCTATGGTTTCATCAGGAATGTTGTCCCTATCCCCAGATCTATTCCCATTCTGGGTCATGGAGCCACTCGATCTTGCTGTTAATTCCCAGCCAGCGCTTTGGTCAAAAGCAATTTTTCAAACCCAATTTGCCTATGATTCGTAACAACAATTAGGGAAGTATTGCACATAGCAGATTTGTGCTCTTTTATTATGAACAGAACTGCCCATTCTGCCTGCCAAAACATGCAGTTTCATTGGTTCAACTCATTGTTTGCCTGCTTAGGTTATTATCTTGTTCTTTTCTTTTCTGTATGAAAGTAAACAAGTAAACAAATAAGTAAACAAAACTTACAGTATTTGTCTAATATAACAAGATGTGCTTGCAATATTTGTTTAATATAAGCAAAAAAACCAACAACCCCAAGATGCTACTGCTTTGATTCTTTTCTTCCTTACGCCAAGTCACTAAATCATGCATCAACAAAGGCCTCCCATATATTCTAGCTTGGCTTATTTTGAGAAGGCAGTGTTTTTTAAATATAAATGTAGAGTTTCAGGTGACAGAGGTCAATTTCCCCTCCCACCCTCTGCAAAAAATGCCTGCAGTTTATGGAAGTGGAGTAGAGAAAGCAATAGTGTCATATGGTGCCCATATGGTCCTTGTTAAAATCATCCACCAAGAGGCTGCAGTAATCACGGTCAACCCGTTTACATTATTTTAGAAGACCAACCAGAATTAATTTCATTTTCACACCAAAACATGAGGTTATAGAAAGTTTAGCAGTGATATTAAGGACAAGAAAAGTAATGGATGCCTTTTGCATTGATTAGCCGTATGAATGTTTTGTTGTTGTCCAACCTGGCTAGGCGGTATCATCACATCAGTAAGCCTCCTCATGTGCTTAGACGCCAGAGGCTAATAATACAAAATTTCAAAAGAGGTGAAAGGCATCTGCTTTATATGCATAATGCCCCAGGTCCAGTCCCCAACATCTCCAGGTAGGGCTAGGAGAGACCCCTGTCTGCAGTCCTGCAGAACTGCTGCCAGTCAGTGTAGACAATACTGAATTAGAAAGACCTACGGTCTGACTCAGTGCAAGACAGCTTCCCATGTTCTTAAGCATATATATGCCAACCCCTGTGCCAGAAAAATGACAGAGAGCACTGGGACTCCTTAGACACATGGAGAATGGTCCAGCCAAAATAAAATGCTTTTAAAAGCCTCACTGATTTCAGTGGAGGAGATTAACTGTGCAGTCCTATACACGACTACGCAGAAATCCCTTTGAGTGTACTGCCTCTATGAGGTGAGTGGTATAGGATTACAGCCATAGCATATGTTTTAACTCTCCCATTGATATCAGTCAAACTCATGCTTAACTTTGGCCAAATCATGCCCGAACTGGTTTATTGTAGCTTAAGCTTTTGAATGAAACAGCGTATATCTCAGATGATGTTAGTGGACAGCTGAATCATAACCCACCTGCAGCCTGATGCTAGACAACTGTGTTTATTGGTCTTATTTCCACATGTGTACATGTGCAGCCCAGTCTTATGCATATATACTTTGAAGTAAATCCTACTGATTTCAATTGGTGTTGCAGTGGTACCTTGGGTTACAGACGCTTCAGGTTACAGACGCTTCAGGTTACAGACTCCACTAACCCAGAAATAGTACCTCAGGTTAAGAACTTGGCTTCAGGATGAGAACAGAAATCACGCGGTTGCAGTGCGGCGGCAGCGGGAGGCCCCATTAGCTAAAGTGGTACCTCAGGTTAAGAACATTTTCAGGCTAAAAACACACCTCCAGAATGAATTAAGTTCTTAACACGAGGTACCACTGTATTCCTAAATCATGGCATCACAGCCTCTGAATATCCATCTCTAGACCACCAAGAAAAAGGGCAGTTAAGTTGGCAGAACCTACCATATGGAACAGCCTCTCTCCAGAAAAATGACATGCATCATCTCCCTGTTTCTGCTAGCAGAAGGGAAGGATGTCTTCAGAGTTCTGTACCTTATACTCTGTCTGAATCACAAGATAAGAAATACCTTACTAATGTGGGATGGATTTAAGTTTTGATTTGCATTCTGGCACTCTTGCCACAAAAAGGTGTTGAGCTTTTTTTTTTTTTTTTTTAAGGAAACCACTGAAATTGTTGAGCTTTGTAAAGGAAAACCTGAAAGTTGTCGAGCTATTTCAATTGACTTGCCTAAGATCCAGGACAAAGTGGCGCCTTTAGGAAATCCCCCCAGCAATGTCCAGGAAAATCCAGGTGTATGACAGCCCTAAGGTTGGCCTCCACTGGTTGGCTGAAATACTTTTTGGGTTTCTTGCTTTATCAGCTGCAAGAGGATCTTTACTCATTCTAATTTGAATGGTCAAGGGGGACCTAGCAAGAGGCCATCCAGCACATATCTATTGAAGGTTATGTATATTATTACTATTATTTTCAACATTATCGTTACTTTCATGAAACATCTCTTTATGACCCAGCTCCAGTTCTGGCTTTATTAAAAATGTATAACAATAAAGTACAAACCCATTTCCTTACTGCCAGCATTTATGCAAAACAGCTTGAAACAACTGACAATATTAATCTCTTTTCCCATCTAGCAATTAATACTGTGTAGCTGATAACAATGTGCAATGTATCCTACAATGGAAAATAACATAGTCCATATTGTGCTGACCTATTGTTCTTAATTACACACAAAAGGTCTCAATTTCCCCTAAGTCACAGTACAGAAGAAGCACAGGTTCTTAGGTTAGGATTTTTCTGATATGACATGTAAACATAACTCAAAGTTGTATAGCATAGATCTAGAAGACTGAAACTCTGTAATACATTAGGAAGAACACAAATGGTTGTTTATGAGAATAGGGGGGGCATGAACATGAGAATGAATATTAAAATGTGTGATTTCCATGAATCTGTAAGTGCACTACTAAATAAAATATGTCTACCTACCATAGCTGCCGAGTCTCCCGTTTTTCACGGGAAACCCCCGTATTTTAAACCGTTTCCCGCTGGCAGCCCGGATTGGAAAAAATCCCGTAAATCCCCTGGATTTCCTACCTGCTAGGGAGGCTCCATTTTGGGTGCTGGCGCCGCTTGATTTCAGATGCCCAGACATGGGTAGCACGGCACCGGAAGTCGCTTCTACACATGTCCGGACATGCGTAGAAGCGACTTCCAGTGCCGCTCTGCCCATGCCTGGGCACTGGAAATCAAGTGGCGCCGGCACCAGAAGTTGCTTCTACTCATGTCCAGACATGCATAGAAGTGACTTCCGGTGCCGTACCACTGCTAATCCTACATTTTTCAGCGGGAGACTTGGCAGTTATGATACCTACACATATACACAACCACAAATTTAAGAAGGCTGTATAGGAGCCAGCCATTGTGACTATATATAAACCAACCCACTGCAATAATAGGAATTGGGCCAACTAGGTGAATCTCCCCCACCCAACTGGCACCCCAGTGGGAGGATGGGTAGTGGTTGGGTGAGAAAGACCCATGTAATCAATTCTATCCCTATGACTGCAGTTTTCATAACTCTAAGCAAATGAGCAAAGAGTGCAAAAATGACTTCAATCATGAAGCTGCTTTGTTTAATTCTTTAATTGCTTTTCAAAGAAAGAACTTTTCAGCATGCCTTGAAAGCTACAAGGATTCCATTTAAGCTTTTAACTTAGAATAATGGTTAGTTTCACCAATGTCTACATGATAAGAAAATACATAGAAAATAGATGATTATGTGGCAGAGAATACAAGGTATGTGTTAAACCCAGCAAATCAAAGAAAGCTGGAAAGAGAGAACATTATAGATTCTAATTAACAAACAGGAAAGTAATACTGTGACTAAAAGTATTATCATATTTTGTTGGTTTTAGCAAATCTCCCCTACTTTGTCCATTGGATCTAACTAATCAGCTTAGACAAGGATCCCATATTTGTTAAATAAAATGGAGCAACAAGAAACTTAAGTTACAAGGGTTATAGTTCAATTTAGAAGCCTTTCTAATTGGTACTATGGAGAAAGACTCTTAAAAAAGAAAAGTGCCGGTTAAAATAAAAAGAGCTAGAAGAGAAGGAAGCCTTCAATTCAGATAATGATATATGCATATATGGCTGGAGTCATGTTTCTTGGGTCAGGATTTGGATGAGATCACACTGGATGAGAACTGGTGTGATGTAGTTTTAGGGTGTCAGACTAAGACCTGGGAAACCAGGGTTCAGTTTCCCATTCAACCATGAAGCTCACCTTGGGCCAGTCATCAACTCTCAGCCTAACCTACCTCACAGACTTGTTGTGAGGATAATATGGAGAGGGGAAGAGTCATAAGCCCTTTGGAAGAAAGATAGGTCAAAAATGGAATGCAACACAATAATCATGGTGATGATGATAATGGTTGAGATAGCCGCCATAAGCATACCAATTTGAGTCTTCAATGGAATAATGTTCCAGTGCCGACAAAGATTCTTCTCATCCTTTCTTGACCTTTTGGGTTGGACTTGGAGACTTTTGTTTTCATTTTAACCCACACCATATATTTAATGCACCAAGGGGATGCGGGTAGCACTGTGGTTTAAACCACTGAGCCTCTTGGGCTTGCCAATAGGAAGGTTGACGGTTTCAATCCACATGACGGTGATGAGCTCCCATTGCTCTGTCCCAGCTCCTGCCAATCTAGCGGTTTGAAAGCACACCAGTGCAAGTAGATAAATAGGTACCGTACCTCTGTGGTGGGAACGTAAACAGCGTTTCTGTGAGCTCTGGCTTCCGTCATGGTGTCCCATTGCGCCAGAATCAGTTTAGTCATGCTGGCCACATAACCCGGAATGCTGTCTGCAGACAAACTCCCTTGGCCTGAAGCGAGATGAGTGCCACACTACAGTCGCTTTTGACTGCACCTAACCACCCAGGGGTCCTTTACTTTTTCGTTTTCTTTACCTTTTTACCTTATTTAATGCACTCTTATAGCAAAGTTGTGGCTTCCCCTCAAGAATCCTTTGCTAAGGGTGCTGATAGTTGTTAGGAGACCTCTCGAGGAGCTGAAATTCCTAGTACCATTAACAAACTACAGTTCCTATGATTCTTGGGGGGCAACTATGACTGTTAAAGTTATATGAGTCCTTTAAATGGAGGGTATGAATGTGATCAGTGTGTCACTCTTGTCATGCTACAAATATAGGTGTACCTAGAATTCTCCCAGCCTCTGAAGTTGGAGGTTCTTTAAGGTTACAGGATTTCTCACAAATAGGGAGGTTACACTCATTGATCACTGCCAGTTGAATTTAACCCTGCTATTCCTATGCACCTCACCTTACATCTATAGCATATGCGGGGAACCTCCAAATGTCGCTCAACTAAAACTCCTATCATCCCTGCTTGACCATATTTGCAAAGCCCCACTGTGCTATGGCCCTGCCGCCACAGAAACACCACTGTATTTGGTTCACATGTTTCTTTTCTCTGGCCAAACAGCTTTTGTAGCTATTTGAAGAGGTATAAAATTCTGAAAAACTGTAGTGGGTGGACAGTACACACCACAGGTAGCAGCAATGCCTCTCATACCACCTCCAGAACACACAGAGAAGGATTAAACTAACTTCAATCTCCAGAATAATTCATAGGGATGGGCAAATCTATCAATTTCAGCTTCTCTCAGTTTCTCATTCTTCCAATCTTAAATTCACTTCTCCACATTTCCATGCCGGTGTGTGTTTAAGTCCTCATGAAAATTCATTTTAAAATTGTGTGAATTTCTCCTAATGTACACATTTTTGGATGTAATTTTGTCTAACATGCACAGTTTTGCAAAGCAATTTCCCCTGGTAAAATACATGTTAAGATATTATTTTCACGAATATATGGATTTTTTTAATGCACACTTTACCTTACCATTTGCATTTTGTGCACCTTACCTACTGAAAAACTGCACTGCAAATTTCAGTGAAGTGGAAATTTCAAAAGATGGAGGTGTTGTGGTTCACAAATTGTTTCAGAAAGTGTGAATTCAGTAGGTTTGCCTTTTAATGCTGACTGAATCGGATTTCTCCCCTGCTCCTGGGTGATTAAGAGTTTCAGATGGAAAACATGGAGATGTGTTGGGCAGGAAGAACAAGATGAAAATATCTAGCAAAATTAAGGTTGTGTGTACATCAGATCCTGGTGCATGGTTGAAGACACCTGATGCAGATCTCTTGCTGCAACTAGGCTGGGTCAGTGCCCACATGACACTCTTTTGGGGAATCCCATGCCTGCTGTATTGGGTTCCATCATGGAAGGAAAGTGGGAAAGAAATGTAATGAAATGATCCTTTAGTCTGTGCTGTTTGCTGTTGGTTTCCTATCTTTCCTGCAAATCTGCATGTGAGCATATTGAGTTAATAAAAGTACGCACGTAGGGTCATTTTAAAGCAGCAGCCATAAATTGGAAAACTCCGAAATGGAAACCCAAAGGGTCAGTTTGCAAACAACCAGTGTGGGTTTTTTTGTTTTTGTTTCACTATTGCTCTTGGTTTTGTTGCAATTCTCCCTTTATGGGCAGGCTCCAGTCCTGATATTATTAAAAATGCATACCAGTAAGACATAAAACCATTTCCTTGTTGCTAGCATTTATGCAAAACCACTTAAACCATTCCCAATATTCATCTGCTTTCCCAGCGAGCAATTAATGCTTGGGCAGGCAATGACAACACCCATTGCTCCTTTCGCTGGAAAATAACACTGCCAACATTGCACGTTGACCTGCTGCACTTAATTACACAACAAAGCGCTCCCTTTTTCCAAATTCACCAAAATATACTGTCACTGCTTAGGTAAGCTTAATTAGGGGGCAATGCTAATGCAGCGTCTACTCAGAGTAATTCCAATCCTTTATGTTCATTCTGAATATTGGAACCATGCTGTGCCGCACAAATGCAACATTTTGCAACTTAAAGATGAGAGAGCTGTTTTAAAATTATAATAATATTAATAATAATTTAAACCCTTCAAAACCTCAGTCAAAACAGAGATGCTGAAGACTTTTGCTGAGCGGGGATTTTTATTTTATATTTTTGCTAATGCTTGCTAATTTCTGCTGTAGGCAAACTCGCCTCTTTCTTATAGTTGAAAAGGGCTTTTTAAAAATTCATCTACAGATCATTAATCTGTTATAATTTCCTAAAAATACTAACACACTTTGTTTTGAAACACTTTGGTCCCATTGAAAGCAATGGGGAAACTTAATCATGGCAGTTCTGTTTATGTCAATGGAAAGCAACACAATCCTAAGCATGTCTACTCAGAAGTAAGTCCAATTAAATTCACTGTGGCTTATTCCAAAACTAGGGGTTAGGATTACAGCCTAAATTGCTTTGGATATAAACCATTGTTAATTGCAGAAATTATAAAACTGGAAGGCGACTTAGAAGTCAACAAGTCTAGCCTCTTGCTTAACGCAGTACTGCATCTACAACACACTGTGCATTACCCCTGTATGTGAAGGTTCCCTTGAGCTACTGTGGCCAATAGCTTTTGATATTTCCATCTAAGTTGGTGACATCGCTGCATCTTTGTGTTTAGAAACATTCAAAGTACTCCATGTACTCAGTAATTTAAACTCAGTAATATAAACTCAGCAATTTAGCTTTCTCCTTTCCTACTCCCTTATGCCCCTTTGATTTATACGGCTTCATATTGACAATATTTCCTTAAATCAAGGGTCTTTTAGAAAATAGCTGTTGTAAACTGAAACAAATCTCAGATAACAAAGTACATCTCATGCCCTGCCAGATGTAGAACTTCACAACTCATGACACAGGCACCCTAAATATTAAGTGGATTCCGTGTTGGCCATTTGTCCTGTATTTTATGCTTTTATGATTTTACGATGTTATAATTATTTTATCATACACTGCCATAATAATCTGTTCATGAGTTAGATAGGTCAATGTCTGCCTCAGTTTAAGGCAGCTTCCTGTGTTCCTTAGCCCATCCCTTTCCAGCATACTCCATCACCAGACCATGTTGGATATTATCCATGGACCGATGCAGGATGCTGCCCATTAGCAAAACATGTATTTTGCAGAAGGACTTGAAACCAAATTAGAATGCCAAAGCGGTGTGGCTTGCTTGAGAAGGTTTGGGGAGACAACTACCGGTAAATGCAAACAGGAGCACCTTGATCTCCAGCTGCTCCTCTCAGACATTTTGGCCAGCGCTGTTTAGCAGCAGGAGTGCTGTGTGCACCTCCTGTGTTGAAAAAATGACAAGACGTTGTAACCTTCTAGTGCAGGTTGGTCAAGATAACTTTGAGGCATGCAAGATCAATCATCCTCTCTTTTTTCTCCCCACCCCCCTATACACACAGAAAGGAATTCTGGGGGGAAAGTTCGTCTAAAAAAGCTTACCAATTTTATATTTCTCTTTTCAACTCATCTGGTTTTCTGCCCACTTTTTTATTAAACACACAAGCCATTCCATACAACTCTCGCCAGGAGCAAAATGCTCCATAGTATCACTCCTCCGTAATAGAATCATTTAAAACCATGTCTTATTCCACAGTGTAAGGCGACTGTACATTATTTTTAGCTATTGCTGCTACCCTTGACACAGTCACTGGAGTCAGGCACTTAAACTTCTGCTCCACAGGATTTCACTGGGATAGTTTGCCTCTATGACATCCGTTTGCCTCAAAATTTAAGGCTATTTCATCAAGATCTCAGTGAGTTTTTCTGTTAAAGCGAGATCGATTACAGCCTATCTGCAGAGGTCTTTCTCATAGCCTGCTATCACTGGGGATGCCAGAGACTGAACCCGGGACCTTCTGCATGTAGAACATGTAACCCTGCATTTAGCTATGGGCTTATTAAGTAACTATATTTATACTTTGCAAAATGAGCAACCTACTTCCAGGGGGCGTGCTGTCGCTTGTTTCATGGTGCTATGGTCAAAGTAAGAGCAGCTTGGGATGTTTGTAATGCGCAGTAAGGGTACCTCCTTAATGTCACTATTTGCGGAGAGGGATTCAAGCACATACTGGAATGTAAAGTGGATTAAAGTGCACTGCCACCCCAGCACAACATATTGAACTAAAAACAACATATCTTTGGAAAGTGATGGGGAAATGCCTTGTGAGCAGGGAGACATGGAAACACCCCACAAGCAAATCATGATGAATGTAGCATGGTAAATATTTATGGTCATACAATCACTCCATAAATAAATCAGAACAAATGCTCAATAAAATCTGAACATAATCTAACCAACATGTCAACTTCGTGCAAGCAGATCTGGATGAATGCTGAATTAGCAGGTCATATAGGAAGCACCCGTCAATCAAATTTCTTGCATTCACACATATAGATTGTGTCCAAAAAGGAAACTCCACATATCTCCTTTGTTGGACGATGATAGTCTGTACCAACATCAAAGTGGCTGGGGCAACTCAGCCAGATGGGCAGGGTATAAACAATAAAATGTTATTATTAAAATTATTTAAAGCATATGCACTTCCTCACTGGGCAAAATCGCAATTCCCCACTTCGGATGTCCATGATAGGTGCACATACAGGAAACGCAACTTGCGCTTCCAGTATCCATGTGTATTGCCAATGTCTGAAGTTGCTGTAACATACCTACACAGTAAGTACTGTAGGTTGCATTCCAGGCCAGGAATGTCTCCACTGCTATCTAGCAGAAGCTTCCAAACTGCACTTTTGGTTTAGGAACATTGCCAACCCCATCAGCTCTTGGCTCAGCTAATACAATTTTTAGCTTAATTACTGTTTTAAAATATTGAATAATTTCCATAGAAATGTAGATCAAAATTCTGGCCTATTTGAATCAGACAGATGGCAAGCAGGGAGGAGGTGGACAGAAGCAGTCCCAAGGAGATTCTACCACCTTTGCTGGACTATCCTAAATACATATTCCATGTAATGTAATTCTGCTGTGCAGGCTTGCATGCATGCAGTATTTGAAAAGAGCTGATAATAACCTGTCTACAATCTTAAAGTTTACATTTAAAGTTATTGGGAAGCTCCGTTCTCCTCCTCCTCCTCCTCCTCCTCCTCCTCCTCCTCCTCCTCCTCCTCCTCCTCCTCCTCCTCCTGGTGTCTTTTACATGAGTCTTCATTTTACCTCCATAACAGTCCAACCATATTAACTTTATAAAGAAAGTAAGAAACTAAAAAACCACAGGGGGAATGTACAAAGATCTTCCCTGCTCATCACAACATGGGTAAGCATGTGCTCTATTGAACCCAAGTTTCTTTTGAGCAGTTGGCAAACACATCCACACCATAAATTTAAAGCACATTTATACCACTTTAACAGTCTTGGCTCCCCCCTAAGAATCCTGGGAACTGTAGCTTACTGCTCACAGTGCAACAATTCCCAGAACCCTTAACAAACTATAGTTCCCCTGCTTATTTGGGGGAAGCCATGTGCTTTAAATGTATGATATGGGGTTTCTTGTTTCTTAAGGACTTGTGCCTAGATGACCCACAGACAAGGCTGCTCTTCCCCTTTGTGCTTAGGACCAAGCTGTGCATGATACTAAACAGATTATTTGGAAACACATGAGGGGTCTTAATGGTAGCTTCCTCTGCTTGTTTTCAATTGGGTTTGGTTCACAATCTGGAATGAGGTGCATGCAGTGATTTCAAACAGTTGCTGAATGATGCTCATCCTGTACAGGCCACATTAAAATGGTGGACAGAGACTTTGTTTAAGTAATAACAGTAGCACCTACCCCAACTACTGCTGCTACTGCTGCTGAAGGATATAGGCTTATCAACAGCCTACCTCAGGGGTAGTCAACTTTTTTATACCTACTGCTCACTAATGAATTTTTCTTGATGGTAGAATTCCGTTACTGCCCACCAGTGCTCGATGGAAGGAGGATTCAGCTTGTGCCATAGAACCCCCTACCGCCCACCTAAAATCCTGAAACGCCCACTAGTGGGCGGTAGGGACCAAGTTGGCAACCCCTGGCCTAGCCTTTAGTGTGGCAGGCCCCTTCTTGCCAATAGAGGTTCAGCAGAAGTTACCCCTGCTTATTTTTAGATGTCTTCTAAAATTTGTATGATTCAGCCGGGCCTTTCGAAACCTCAGATTCTTTGCTAAACAGCTTTTACTGATGTTTTAGGTTGCATGACACTTTGCAATGTTTTCTATTAAGAACAGATTAAGGAGGTTCAGGGCAGGAGAAGAAGAGGAAGTCCCATTGCACAAGCCTATATCTCTGAGCTAACAGAATGAGTTATACAGTGCTACATTGGATACAACCCAAATCATACAAAGTGACTTTCTCCACCTAAATTGGGCTGCTGAAATGGGAGTGGACTAATGTATGAAAAGATTGTGTTCCGTTCTGGTGCTAAAAACATGTTTCTGCATTCCAGGGTGTGTTCAGATGAACCCTGTCCTTTATTTCCAGCTATATGGCTTTTGCACCTGGCTGTGGTTGGTAAAACTTGGGGTTCTAGCAGTAAAGATTTGACAACCTTGACTTGTACCCACTCTGAGTTTTAGCAGCATGATATTGATCTTTTGATGCTGTTTGGTTAGGTATGATGATGATAATGATGATGATGATTAGGCACACTGAACTATCCCAGTACACTAGCTGGCACACAGGGACCTTTCATCAGTGCAAAAGGGCTTTCCCCCCTCCCATCTTCTCACCCGTGCACACCCTGTGCCTCTCCCAAATGTGCTCAGGAGGGTTGGGAGAATCCCCAGAACAGCATGTCGAAGGAGGAAAGAGGAGCTTGTTCCATCCGGCAAGGCAAAATGCTTGCAGTGATGGAATGATTGTATTAACGTGACATTAAATTCCACCCATTATAATTAGTTCTGTGTATATCCTGTCCTTCCTCCCGAAGGAGCCCAGGGCGGCAATAGAATGAGCCCACTATATGTGGGCTCACACAGCACTTGCTGTTAAAAGGAGCTCTCTGCTAAAGGAAAACAGCGAGTGATAACTATGAGACAATGCAGATAGACAGCATCTAGCTGGAATAAGGGAGGAAAACAAAGAACCGATGGAGTAATGGAGGGTCAAGGCTGCCAGAGTTTCACAAGAGTCTAGGAAAGACAGCTTGTTCAAAAGATTCTCCATTGCAACCTTTCTCTCCATCTCTCTTTCTGCTTTGGGTTACCCCATCACATTCGCTAAGCCTCACCTCTACCTTCTGGAGATGCCTGACAGGGTTGTGGTGGGGTTTTTTTTAAATAAAAAAAACAGTATCTACAGATTTAATGTGTAAGGTTGTTGCTCTCAAGTTTTATTAATGCATTCCAATCATTTGCTTGTTTTCGATGAATGAGCCTGTCACAAACACTTCTTAGTGTATAGTTTAATAACTGAGCAATGAACATCTGTTCTTTTTTCTTTTCTTTCTTTCCTTCTTTTTCCTAAATCACTCATGGTTTGGAAAACTAACAGTTGGTACTCTTCAGGTCCAATGAATTGTTTCTCCTGGAAGCAAATGAACAATATGAACTTCTTCTTTTTAAAAACAAAAAACAGAGAATAAGAGAAAATGTATTGCAAAGACAGACTGTGGCTGGTATATTGTGTAATGAAATTGTCTATTCCTCATATATTAGCACAGCATAAATCAAGATTATAGGGGTGGAGGAGCAGAATTTCCAAACCTCAGTGAATTTTATGAGACATAGGATACTTTGGGAATTCTGACCATTTTTTTTCTGTCCCAGAAAAAAACAGAGATCTTTGATATTTACTGCTTATGATGCATATATATATATATATATATATATATATATATATATATATATATATATATATATATCACCCTACACAGGTTTCCTATATTTCAACTATTTCCCCCCAAACTTACTGATTTATGCCTCTTAGATGCTAAAATCTGGTCAGGATGTTTCACTTCTGCCCTTGCAAAATATCTCATAATTTATAAACTGCATGCTCCCTCCCCATTTTTTCTCACAGCACTACATAATGCATGATCCAAACTTATCATCTTATCTTTGTAAAACATCTTTCAAAAATGCATTTAAGAGCCAGAAGCTGGTGATATTACATAGAAAGGATTTATAGAAATGAAATAAGAACGTTAATTGGAATGAGAGTCAGGGGTTCCAAAGCCAAAAGGAACAGTATATTATTTAGTAAAACCATTCTAAAAAAAATAAAATTCCTGCATACAGAAAGCAGATATTTTAATTTAAAGTGGTTAAATTGGACATAATGTTTTCTGTGTGATACAATTAGGGAATTACAAGAACACTTTTGAAGGATATTTACCAAGTAGCTTGTTTCAGCTCGGATATTAGCTTGATTTACCATCTGCAGAATTACCAATAACATGATGCATTTATTACCCGTAAAAGCTATTAGCAGGTCATTTTGTTCAGTTCATCATATGTGTCTTGAGACACAATCTGGCGTCTAACAGATTTTCATACATTGATGTCACAGAGAATCAGACTGTTCTTTAATTGATTGTTTCTTGCTAGACTCCTTTGATTAAAGCAGGTTGGGCTGTTTGCTTTTAGCTTTGCCATTTCTGTACTTTAACTGTAGGCCTAGGAGAAGCAGAAAATTATTCTCATTTCCATGGATTTGTCTACTTCAATGTGCATGTGATAATCCCTGGGAAAAAGAATCAAGCTGCATTTTTCTAAAAAAGAAAGAAAGAAAAAAGTGTTCCAGATATGCTAAACCCATTACTCCCTCCCCAATTAATACAATCTACACAATGTTCTAAAAGCTATTCATCTTTCCACGCCAAGTTGTTAGATCTTAAGCCTCAGAGACATGAATGCATAGAGAGGGAGCACATCTGAGAAAGAGAGGGGCACATTCCTTAAAAGTTCCCCCCTCTCATTTACCCAGGTTTAAGCAAACCAAGGGGAAGCTGCAGCATATCCAGCATAAGAAACTGCTTCTTATATCAAGTTAGATTGTTTTTCACCTAGCTTTGTACTGTCTACTCTGACTGGCAGCAGCTCTCCTGGGTCTTGGAAAGAGTCCCCCCCCCCACACACAATGCCTTGCTACCTCATCCTTTTAACTAAAGAAGTCAAGGATTGAACTTGGGACCTCCTGAATACAAACAAGTACCCTGCCACTGAGCTATGGTCCTTCCCCAAATGGTAGCAATATCTTTACACCATCAGCAGATATGCAAGGCATTTGGTGCAGAGGGATGTTTCAAGTTACGGCTTCTTTTGAAAGCAGGGATTTTCTTGACCTCCAAAGGGAGATTATGTTTTCCAACTAGGCTCTAGGACACTCCTCGGGTCTAACTGCATGGTGGGTTTTTACTACTGCAGCCAGAAACTGCATCTGTGGTGCAACCGGATGCTTCGTTCACATGGCAATCAAAGAACTAAGGTGGGAGGAATAGCATGAACTCAGCCTTCTCCTTATAGTTGTGGAGACCAAGCCAATCAATGGTGTGCTGGAGTTTTGACCATCATATCAGTATGGTGTCCCTCAACATTGATAGCGCCCTGGCCAGCTGTGAGTTACTGTTGCTTCTATCATTTTAAAGTAATCATTCGTAAATTCACATACACACAACCAGAAGGCAGGGTGAAAATACCAACATTTCAGACATTTATAAATTGTTTTGGGCTGGATTTCAGCCTGAACGATGGCACAAAATATAAAGTACATTCAGTAAGAACTGAGCAGGGCCGTCTTAACCATATCTGGCGCCCTGGTGCCAATATCCCTCCTGCACCCCCCCCCCCCGTGAGTGAGGCGGGCAGGAGGGGCGCGCGGGGAGCTAAGAGGCGCAGAGGAGGCAGCCCCAGGCTCGCTCCCTCTGGAGAGTAGCCTGAAGCCGCTCAAAAATTGAGAGGTGCGGAGGAAGCGGGCCCAGGCTCCCGCACGCCTCCAGAGCTTCGCGCAGGGAGTGGGAGCCTGGGGCCGCGTCCTCCGCGCATCTCAGTTTTTGAATGGCTTCAAGCCGCTCTCCGGAGGTGTGCGGGGAGCACGAGCCTGGGATGCAATGCTGCGCCTCCCACCTGTTCAGAGGAGGCGGCTCCAGGCTCCCGCTCCCCGCGTGAAGCTCTGGAGGCGTGCGGGGAGCGTGAGGCTGGGCCACCGCACTGCACCTCTCAGCTGTTCAGGCGGCCCCAGGCCAGCGCTCCCCGCGTGCCTCCCGAGAGCTGCCTGAAGCCGCTCAACGGCAGAGGCGCGCGGAGGCAGACACCAGCATTTGCCACCCCTTCCGCGTCCCTGATGGCCAGGCGCCCTGGCGCCATGTACCATGCAGCCCGGGCCTAGGGACGGCCCTGGAACTGAGTTTGCTGAATCCATCTTTTCCAGCATCAGAGGTGCCAGCTTCTTCAGAGGATCGGAGGCCCCACACCATACAGTTAAAGCACATTTAAAGTACATAGCTAATCCCAGAGAATCCTGGGAGTTGTTGTTTACCCATCCCAGGGCTACAATTCTGTGTAACAAACTACTCAAGAAAGCTAAGAAAATATCAAAGCACACAATGGCATGTGCATTGCTTAATTTCTTTTCCTCAGCATTTTTTTTTAATATTTAAGTTTAAAGGCCCAAAGTGTCTAAAGTGTTTTATAAAAGACATGTTAGAGAATGAAATCATTCAGAGTTAATACATGTTCCGTTCATCCAGCAATAATGGGGACCACTTTCAGGCGTAGTTCAGAGATTTCCAAACTTCATTAAATTGAACTAGTATTCCTGCTAAGCACTGGAATGCTGTTCTCATAGTTGAAGTGAACACAACCTTTGTTGTAGAGAAACCAGAGATGGGCAAAGATAAATCAGATTAGAGTTATGGCACCGAATCTTAGAGATGATCCTATGAAATATCCTTCCTGCAGGAGAGAGAGAGAGTTGGTGAAGGCCAGGGCCGTCTCTAGGCCTGGGCTGGGTGGCGCAATGCGCCAGGGTGCCTGGCCACCAAGGGCACTGCTGCTCTGCTCCCCACCTCCCTGCCCATGCCCTCCCCTCCCTGCGGGGCCATGTCCCATTGGAGGCAATGTCCAGGATATGGAAGGTACATGAGGCCACCACCTTGTTGAAGCTAAGCTAAGTGGGTGGATGAGTGGTTGCCTGAGTATCACATGTACACTGCTTTGGGTTCCATACTGGAAGAAAGGTGGGATATAACTATAAGAATATGAAATAAAATTTGGGTGAGCATATCCACACATGATGTGCTACATATGAACCACACCCACCACAAGGACACTTGCACATTAAAACGATAGGAAAAGACATATTAGCAAATGAAAAAATTCTTCTTGACAGAAGAGCAGAAAACAGATGCAGAACTTGGCACAGATTTGGTCAAAACAGTACAGCATTAGGTGAGTTTCTAATCCAGTAAGAAAAAGAAAGGAGATGGCAGCTTCAAATCAGAGGCCTTAAACTGACAAGCACCATGCTGCCATGCCTTAGCACGTTAAAAGCTGCAGCGGCAGCTTTCCCATCCTCAGCTATTAGTGCCATTGCATATAGTCAGACAATTGGTCAAGGGGCACAGGCTGGATCCTGATGTGTTAACATAAAGGAAATCAATGTTAATCCTCAAAGGACTGCACCACTGGAACAAGTATCCCAAGCAGTTGCTAGGTGGCACTCGGTGTTCTCCAGGGTTCATCCAAAAATACACCTCACCGCCACGGTCTCCTGGGTTTAGAGTGACCCAGGTAGAAAAGTATATTTCCATAAAGTGCATGACTATCATCTTTGAAAGCATCAAATGCACTGCACAGACAGGTTTGAAGCTGGAGGGCAAAGCGAAAGCACCCTTATCCTTCTGAAGTCTGAATTCCAAGGGCAGATCTTACTTCGACTTCTCATATCCTTTTATACATTCACAAGGGCAGAGCAAAGCAAAGCAGAATTTATTAAACTTATAACAAAATCCAAGGGGAATTATTTCAAAGTGAAAACATTATATTTACAGAACAAATGAAGGAACCATCTAAGGCAAGTCCAGGGTTGGGTGGGGTGGGTGGAATGAAATTAAATAAATCAGATTGCCACTTTTATTTTTTTTAGATCATTTTGAATTGCAGGCAAAATCTCACTCATCTCTGCCCATTCTTCTATGCCTATGAGACAGTCTCAGAATTGGTTCAGACAATACTTTTACATGGAATTGTGAGAAATTCAGATGTTGAAAGTATGACATGAACTGTTCAGGGACTGCATATTTCCATGTATGTGATGGATCTGGAGGAAGACCTTTGTACCTGGCATGGAGCTTAAACTATCACCAGTGAAATAGGGAAAGTGAGGGGAGAAATGCCAGAGGAGCAGAAGCAAAGTTGGTAGCTGTGTGGGGCCAGGTAGTATGGCTGAAAGGAAAACACAGCTTGGTAGATAAAAGGAGGCATGCGGGAGAAGTAGAACTGGGCATTTGACTGGTCAAAATATAAGAAAGCAGGAAGTATTTGTCAATTGAGCAATCAAACATTGCATAGATATTGTCAATGAATTAGCAAGTTGTTGTTTATTTTTTTTAAAAAGCATTAAACTTTGTTATAAAACATGTTTTGGGAGCATGCTGGGAGAAGCTGTGGATGTGGATTCACAGCCCCCTCCCCCAACTGGGAACAAACTACACATGTGCTGGAATCAATGGAAGGGAAACTTAAAATAAGACGTCAATAAACTGGAATGGGAAAAGGTAGTTGGGAGGAAAACACACACCTCATCCTGCCAGTCTATTGGCACATTGGAAAAACTGTGCCTAAGCCAATACCACTCACATTCTGTAACCAATAAAGCTGTGGCCTTTTTCGCCCATTAACCTAAAATACTGTTTCATGTGTCTTTATTCCACTTCCCGGGAGGGTTTGGGACCTTGCCACACAAAAGGTAGTTGGGAGGAAAACACACACCCCATCCTGCTAGCCTGTGGCTATTGGAGCATTGGAAAAGCTGCTTCATCAGTCTTCAGTTCTCCCTCCCATGTGTCTTTTCGATTGCTCTGAAAGTTAACTTGCAGTACGTTCTGATTTGGGAAAGCGTTCACCATCCCACATGGTTTGTCTAGGGATGATCACATTGGCTTATCTCTAGCAGATGGTGCCTAATGAGTGAGCCAGGAGCTAAGTTAATTAATAAACTGCTGAATCATATGATAGATCCATCTAACCCAACAGTCTGCTCAGTCACTTCACTTTCTCCAACAAGAACCTTCCCAATGATCTTCTGCATGCAAAACCTATGGTCTTCCACTAATCTGTGGCTGCTCCCCTATATTCACTTCTAGTCTCATAATGTTCCCCACTCAGTAAATGTTCATTCTTCATCCTTGGACTAAGAATACTTCCCATGACTTTTATCCCAAAGGAGAATATGCACTATATGCAAGTAAAGCTATTTGAATAGACCTCCATATCTCATGACTATGTTTAAACAACCTATCTCTGCAAAGATATTTGTTTTTATACAACCTAGAGGGGTAGGGAGATAAACAACCCTAAGAAGTAGCCATTTATGGTAATATGCAGGCAGACTTCATTCCACACACACACACACACACACTTTCATATATATATGAGCAGCTTGACTTATCAATGGATTTTTACAACACATTAAAAAGTTGAGTTTTAAAAGCAGGGACACCATTTGTTATGTAAAGAAACCAAAGAATTAACACTAGCCATGAACTGCATGACCTCAATTATGCTGAAGTGGATTCAGCAAATTTCTGGTGCTAAATTCAACCTGAGCCATTGTTGTGTTTTACTCTTAAACACAACATGTACTTGAACCATTCGGGGGCATGAGAAACTGCAGGATCATGCCTCTTGGTTACCGATGTGAAACCTTGACAACCTTGGCCATTATGTTTTTAAATCAGGAGGCGCCTTCTGTGGCGTAAGCATCGCTGGAGCTAAGTGGGTTGGGACCTCATCAATTCCTGGATGGGAAACTCCACTCCATGTTTTCTAAAGGAAGACCACGTTGACACAACTACCATCATAATAATATTAATATTAAATGAGAAGCAACTGAAAGATTTTAAGTATCCTTCTTCAAAGGGCCAGGTTTGGGGTGTATCTCATCTGGGATATATATATATATATATATATATATATATATATATATATATATCTCAGTGTGCTCATTCTGGCAAGTGCACAGTAGTCAGTAGTGATGGGCATCTGAGTCTGATAAGTCTAAGTGAACATGGCACAACAAACTGCTCAATGTACGTTAAAGGCTGGGGCCATAGCTGCCAAGTCTCCCGTATTCCCCCGTGTTCCCAGCTGAAAAAATGGATTTTTTTTGTTTTTCCCCGGTTTATTCTGGCGCTACGGCCATTTTGGAACTGGGCGGAGCATGTTCAGAAGCGACTTTTGATGCTGCTCTGCCCAGTTCCAAAATGGCTGCAGTGCGACTTCTGGTGCGGTGGCCATTTTGGAACTGGGCAAAGCAGCATCAAAAGTCACTTCTGAGCATGCTCCGCCCAGTTCCAAAATGGCGGCAGCACTACTTCCAGTCTGCTACTTCCGGTCCGATCCCTTATTTTTCAAGGAGGAACTTGGCAGGTATGGCTGGGGCTACCTGTAGGATTTTCTAGGTTCAATTTACAACAGGAATTCAATTTGTGTGCATACTGGGGTGTGTTTTACCTGGCCATGTAATAGCCCCTCTCAGCTAAACACGACTCCCAATAGATCCTCCAGCCTGCAGCCCTGATTAGAAGAGACTATTGGGGAGCAGGGGACAGGTAGCAGAAATCTCCACTTGCCACCATTGGAAATAAATACTGCGTCAGCATTCTTGATCCATTCAGGGACTGCATGTAAACAACATGGCACAAGTCTAGAAAACTGCCACCATAAAATATTTTAAGAGGCAGAGTGGAGTAAAATAAAATAAAAATGTCTTTTTATGTGATATCTCAGAGTAATTCAGGATTTATGGTACCTTAACCTTTAGAATCCAAAATATTAAGCTATGTTTCTTAGAGATAATAACTTGGTTGTCCCTCACTTATGTGTCTTAGATAAAAGCTTACTGCTTCAGAATCCATGAATGCTCAAATACCCTTGCGGGCCTTTAGTAGTAAATCTTATGGAATAGCTTATGGCCAATGTAATGGCCCACAGTAGCCTGCGAATATCATGAATTCTAATAATACTTACATCAGTAGAAACATGAAGTAATGTCTCCATTGTAATTAAATGATGTATTTAGAGCAGAGCACTAAATGGTCCCCTAGTGTGTTGGTGATATATTCTAATAGTCTTCTCTTTACAGCCCCACACGGTAATATTCATGCTTTATTCTGGAGGGCTTTGCTTCTTACCGAACATTTGAATTGCAACATTAAGTGGTAAAGTGGATTACAGCAGGGCCTGCATGAATATGGATTCTGATCAAGGAACTAAGTGCTTGAAAAAATAAATTGTTACTATTTAAGTAGAATGATTGGCAAAACATTTCTATTCCAAAGAATGTCAGAAACCTTTCCTTTCTTTTTTTCCTTTTCCTTAAAAAAACACATACATCCTGGATGTAACTCTGATTTGTGGCAATTAAAAGCATAACCAGGGAAGCACCTGGGCTGAATTCAACTAAATCATCTCCACTCTAAGGCACATTAAATTTGGGTTAGTTGAGGCACCGTTCATTTGGTTACTAATTACATTACTACCTTGCTTTAAAACATGATTCCAACCAAATTCATGTTACTGTGTGTGTCAGGCCAGTAGACCTCAGCTGACAGTGTGCTTCATATAAAGAAAATTTCTTCTTCTTCTTCTTCTTCTTCTTCTTCTTCTTCTTCTTCTTCTTCTTCTTCTTCTTCTTCTTCTTCTTCCTCTTCCTCTTCCTCTTCCTCTTCCTCTTCCTCTTCCTCTTCTTCCTCTTCTTCCTCCTCCTCCTCCGCTTTCTCTTCCTCTCCCTCTCCTTTCCTCTCTCCCCCCTCCCTCTCTCTAGCTTCTGATTGGGAAGCAACAGAAATGTCCAGCTATGTATTTCTCCTCTTTATTTCCCCAGTAAATCAGCTAATTTTATACCAGCTGGAGGCACTAAGGGCCCGAGGCACAGCTAAGGGCATTTCACTCTACTTAGTCATGGCCAAAGCATGTGGAGCAAGAGGAAGCATATTGTTGCATATGGAAAACCATAGCTGGCCTGTCATTATGAGGAAATGTTACACGTATACTTAGAAGCCATTACTGGGCTGGAGGGCGGGGACTGAGTAGACAAATACCAGCATAAATAAATTTACACTCATCAATTAAAAATGGCATTATTATTTTGTTCCACCACCTCTCAAAATTCTCCAGTAATTGCTTGTGAATTTATTATCCCCCCCCCCAGCAGCACATGTACAAAATATGTTATTATTATTATTTTTTCTTGAACATCCACCAATATAAATTCTCCCAGGAATCTGTAACTGAGACACGGGAAGCTTTTCATCAGAATCCTGCTAGTTACTCACTCGATATATTCTGCGGGTGTTTGACCCGATTGGTGGTTTTCTTCATTATGGGTAATGTAACCTACTCCCTAATATGATATATTTTGTGTGCACGTTGTAGACAAATGGCGACTAATCAGCAATGCAGCTATTTTCACGCTAGGAGTTTCGCAGATGAAGGGTTGTTTACTCAAAGAGATCTACGGAAGGTCACAGATCCCGGCTTTGCACACCTAGAAGAGTTATTCAGTTCTACAGTAGAGAATGTGTCTGGACTGACGAGCCATTTCCAGCTGGTTGTGTTAGAGTCTTCCTTGGAGAGCATGTTAATAAGGCTTTTCACTCCTGCGGATGTTTATGTCTCGATTCAAAAGGGCCAAAAAAAATTGACCCTCCACACCCACTGAGCAAAATAGATAATCCAGCCAAGCCAAGGCTGTTTGTTATGTGACCCCACCAATCAGCAACCTAAAGGCAGCCTTCATCATTTATTGGAAATTTATTAACCTTCACTGGAAAACAACAAACTTGATTTCCCATAAGCACATAGATTCAGCCTTCCTTTTTCTCCTGCTCCACCAGCCTTTACTTCATTTCTAGGACTGACGATTTTAATGATGATAGGAAATGCTTCAGGTTCTTAAAAGAGGTTGGGGTTTTGTCGGGGGTGGGAATGTACAAAAATGCTCTCAAGACTAACCTTTCACAGAAATCTTCCCACCCTGAGACATCAATACATTTCACGTGATCTTAAGGATAACCTAAGATGTTACAACATGATCTTTGAAGAACATATGTGCTTAGGATGGGGTGTACTAATAATTACATAAAAATGCTACAGCTAACGCATAAGACCCCAAGTTCAAACCCTTTTAGTGGGGGCTAGTGTGCTGGGTAACCTAATTCTGGGTAGGCCTGACATTAGTACCCAGCACTCTTGGGCAGATGAAACCTTCCCTGGGCCTCCTGAGCCAAGGCAGCTTGGCTGAGAGCTGCCATTTTATTCTCCACAATGCCCTGGAGAGACACTATGTAAGGGCATCATGGGGAGTTTAAATGGTGATGAACAACTGCCCAACATTGCCAGGCAAGCTTGTAGCTGGTGCAGGGGACCAATGTAGGAGGAACCCACCAGTCAAACATAACTATGCTTGAGTGCTAGTTAGTGTATGAAGGGGTTAAGATCACAGAGTTCTAGATCAGGCATGGCCACACTTGGCCCTCCAGCTGTTTTGGGACTATAATTATTATCATCCCTGACCACTGGTCCTGTTAGCTAGGGATGGTGGGATTTGTAGTCCCAAAACAGCTGGAGGGCCAAGTTTGGCCATGCCTGAACTAGATCATGTCTCCTCTCCTTCATGAGGGAGGACATGAAGCTGATTCTCTTCCTATTCTACACTTGTTTTGCGCCATGTAACCAACCAGACTGGATGCGTCTGAACTTCATCCAAGTTCAGAACACGTTTGAAACTATATGCTGCATTTTGCACCCAAGAGCGTGTTCTCCTTGCTACTGCATGCAATAACACATGAACCAGACCTTTAGATTTAGAAAGTAAAACACCTTAAACTTATTTAACAGTGTGTGGTCTGTTTATTGCTAGAGGGGTAGAAAGAGGGGGAAAGCATTTGAAGGCAGACTAAACGGGATTGGAAAAGGGTTTAAAAATCTACATTCCACACGATGCTGCTGGTTAACTCTGAGAGTGTTTTTTAACTCTGCTGGGGGCTCTTTTCCGCTGGAGAGTGTACAAAGCCCCACATTTTGAATCCAGGTGCCCAGTCAAATATTTTTTTTTTCACACAGGCATTTTGTCTAGGCTCCCTGAAACCTGGAACAGCCCTTGATTGGGGGTGCCTCTTTTCTTAGGAGACCCTCAAAGTGAAGTCGTTGCTTCTGAGAGGGGGCATCCGAGAGGGGATAATATTTACATTTGAGATGTTATAATAAAAATCTGAGAGGGGATGAGAATTCATGCAGTAGTTTTTCCCAATCCAGCTGTGCTGGATGGTCTTGATACATGGAGAGGAGGGGGAGGGTGGGGAGAGAGGAAAGACTTCCGTGTGCTTGTAAGTGTGATGGAGTGGGTGCAGTTAATAGGGGGGCTTAAGGGAAGGGAGGGGGAAGAGCATACTGGACAGAAATTTGCATATGAACATGAGTACAGTAGGAAGAATTCACACTAAAATATTCATGAATTTTCAGGATGACTTTATAAAGAAAGGCACAAACTGGTATAGTATTATAGAAAACTGAAGTTAAGATTGGAAATATGAGAAACTGATATGGATACATTCACACATGCCTAGTGGAATGGAGAACTTGCTCAGCCCCAAACACAAAGGGCCACTACTAGGTATTTGTAAATATAGCCAATGTGGGGTTTTCACCACAAAAGGCTGTTGCAGAACTTTTGCTGACATTTGGTGCCCATTTGGATGCCAGCCTGGCCAGGACAGCTTTCCTTTTATATTTTGCATGTTCACTGCAGCATCTGGGCTTGATGAGGCATGTGACCTGTGAGCCTGCTCCAGCTGAGGAATCTCACACCTCCTCCCTGAGGTAGCAAGCCCCACCTGCCTTAGCCTCCTAGAGCATACCTCCTTCAATTCTGCAATTGGAATAATTTGACCAAAATAACCAAAACCTGTGAGGTCCTTGACATTTTTTCCAATCTTAACTTCCATGTGCTGTTCCTCCTCCCCTCCCTGCCATATTCTGTTATTCTTCATTCCCCCTCCCCCATAAGTATCTCCCTCCTCTTTTCTTTAAAACCATTGTTTAAGTCATTGGCTCTCCCATTGGCTCTCTCCCATAAGAGCCAAGTATTTGTGGCGATGCAGTAACAGTCCCAAAGCTGTTGCCACCTTTGCTTTCCACTGAATAGCTTCTTAAGTTCTATTCCCAATTCTGTTTTTGTTTGTTTGTTTGTGAGGTGGCCAATATGGCCTTGCAATAAATAAAACAAAATATTAGCTAGAAACACTTTCTGTAATGTCATGGCCGTGGAAGAGAGGGGGCATGTGTTGCTGAGTTGCTGTTGACGTCCTAGGCACTATGCAATAGGTGCTCGTTCTATTTGTACAGCCACTGTCCACACATAACACCATTGCATGAAAAGCATTAGCAGGAAATGAGGTGAAAGGCGAATTTCATTTCCCCTATGACTCAGATTAGTGTTTTGAGTACAGGGGTGAATTATATTTCCCCACAATAGCAGTGCTTGCTAGAGGTAGGACATCTGGATCTATAGCACAGTCAGCACTCACAAAGACTGATCACTTTGATAAGCCCCAAGAGGCACAAGGCTACATCCTCCAGCAGTTTTTTGTGTTCCATCTGCATGCTCATTCATTTGCTCATTCATTAACACAGACTTCAATCTGTAGTATTTCCTGGTGGGTTGTGCCATGGCCAATGAGAGTGGTATTGCTCAGAGTGAACCCACTGAAATCATGACTGTTAGGTCATTAATTTCAGTGGGAATACTCTGAGTAAAACTAAGTTGAATGCCAACCTCTAATGATAAAGTCCTGCATCTTTTCACCCCGCTAGGCTGCTAAACTATGTCACACAAATGAAGAGTCAATGAATGCCAACATTGCAGTTGATTTAATTAAACATTTGAAGTTCTGAAATTTGAGACTGCAGAGCATAGGTGGATAATAGTCATTTCAATGGAGGTGAAAGATGGGGCATGGGGAGCACTGCAGAAAAAGTATGGTGAAAACAGTTTCTCTGCTGTTTCAGTTTTGATCTGATAGGGACTTGGCAGCCAAAAGCAAAATCTGGGAAAACCATGTACAAGGTTCAAAGTTTCATTTTAAAACAAAAACAAGGAGGAGGGGATGGAAGGAATTGGGGAGGGGGGAGATGCTATTATCCCCCTTACTTGGGCCAGACTGTGAACTGTGGGTGCTGGCATAAAGTCTGACAGTTATGATACTCTCTGGTTATTGTATTGCTGAATAATTAACACGCCCACGTAAAACTCAGTAAATGTATATATGCATACGTTGGTCACCTACATGACAGAGCATTTGCTGATTAAATCCAGTGACAAGAAGAATGGACATAAATTACCCCAAACTACAAGCTATAGCATAAGCAAACAATTATTTCTGATAAGGCCACCATCACTAGCTGCCCTTTATTTTGAAAACGGAGTCTTAATTTGACAATGCTTCAGTGTGTTTGGAACAGTCTTGAATGTACTTTTATTCTAGTGATTAAACTTCATTTATCACCGTGTGGTGTTACTACGATCTAAGGGTGTCTCTGTTGTTGTTCTTGTTTGTTTTTAAAAAAGAGAATGGACTTAGTCCCAGCACCCTGGCACTTGCCCCACAATGCAGTGTGCTAGCACTGGGCCTGAAATACAGTATGGACAAATTCAGCTGTAACAATTATAGTCTATCAAATCATGGCTTGATATCTGGTTTGTAAGCAGAGGTGAAATAATAATAATAATAATAATAATAATAATATTTTTTATTATTTATACCCCGCCCATCTGGCTGGGTTTCCGCAGCCACTCTGGGCAGCTTCCAACAGAAAAATGAAATAAAATAATCTATTAAACATTAAAAGCCTCCCTAAACAGGGCTGCCTTCAGATGTAAACCACAGTTTACAAATTGGGCATAATGGGAAGCTGTGCTTTTGCACAAGAGATGTACAAATCAGGCTATCTCCAATCCAATTCAGTTTCACAAAGTTGATTCCATCTCATTTCTGCATTAATCTGTGGCTTTAGAAAAAACCATATGAAAATTTATATTTGAATAATATTTAATCACAAAATGTATTTTAAAATATTCATTTTAACTCGATGTATGGGTTCATAAACATATCTTATTCTCACATTCCACATTTTTAGTATTTGAGCAGAGAACAGTATCACAAAATTTGGAGAGGTGCAAAATCCAAAGGATAACTATGTCCAGGAGGTGCAAATGAGGTTGGTTTACTTAAAAATGCAACCTGAGCAGGCTTTTCCTCTATCCCTACTTACCACGCCCCTGTTCTTCTGTATTTTGAAATGCAAGAGAGGGTCAGAGGCACAGTGCTTGCTCTCAGCATCATCTAAACCAGGATTCTGAGTCTCCGGTTCAAAAAAATCGCTAATAAGAGCCAAGTTTCTGAGCCAAGATATCTCCTCTTTTCTTTCTTTTTTTACGTTTAAGTCTTTTTACATACACAAGTTCCACCATTAATAGATTATTACACCCTCCCATGAACCATTCCCCGTTACTCTATTTTCCATTTAGATCCCATCTCAATTCTAGCTTGTTATAAGCGAATTAGTCACCAGTTCTCTATTTTCCTTTCCTAGTAACAAATTACAAGGTTCAGTGCAAGTGCTTGTCTTGTTACTGGCTTTACCACAATTACTTCTTTCAAGAAAATAACACTTTCACTACAAGCCCAGCAAGTATGTATCAGTTGTGGTGTGGGTGGGTGTGTACATATGCACGTATCTTTTTATCTTGCTATATAATATCTTTGTAAGAAAAAAGTCATGCTGCAGTTTGTGTGGTCACCTGCCGTATGATGTCAGAACAGCAGGCAAGATACATGCATATATCCTACATGGATCTAAGAAACTTGGATTCTGGTCCTTTAAAATCCTATGGATACGTTCATTAAGTGTTGAAAACACTGGATGGTGGGGGTAGGATTTGGTTCATGCTTGCTGCTAGCTCTTCCTAGGACCTATGTGCACAGGAGCCCAGGCATGCAGGCAAGTCCCCAGTGATCTGTGTTCTTGACTTCTGCATGCTATGGCTTGACCACAGGGCACCTATTCATGCCATAGCTTGACGAGGCATGTGACCCGTCCGGAGCCTCCTCCAGCTGAGAAATCATACACCTCCTCCCCAAGCTAGTGAGTTCCACCCGAGCTGCGGGTCCTTGCTTGCCTTGGCCTCCTAGAGTGTACCTCCCACAATCCTGCAATCAGAATTATTCAACCAAAGTAAACAAAACGGTCGCCATACAATTTCCTGGGCATTTCAGGGATTTCCACCTGGACACTGTTTCCAATGGCCGAATCCCAGCTATGTCCGGGAAATTCTGGATGTTTGGTAACCCTACACCCACCCTTGACTCATGCTACATCAAATGTCACAGAAAAAAAATGCTACAATTTAATAGAAGCACAATACAACTCACTATGGTGGGGAAGATACCAAGTGACTTGTGTGCTTGCTCAGCTTGCTGACCAGTGATGTTAACTATTAATGAGCAAACATAAAGCTCCCGTCCTCCTTTGTAATGGTTCCCTATTTTTAAACAGGACGTGGACCAGATAGCCCTCAAATAGAGGAGAACTTTAGGTGGAGGAACGTCCTCTGTAAAATAGGACACATGACCTCAGATTAGTGCATAGCTGCCAAGTTATCCCTTTTTTTAAGGGATTTTCCCTTATGCTGAATAGGCTTCCTCGCGGGAAAAGGGAAAACTTGGCAGCTATGGATTAGTGTGTTTATGGGTATGGCCTCTTTATCCTGGATTTGTCTTTGACTTTTTAATCACTTTACCATGAGATCCAATGCACTTTAAATATATATATCATAATTTATACGGAGAGAGAAAGGGAAGTATGAAAAAAATGCCTCCAATATTTCTTGTTTCGGGGGCGGGGGGGGGGGGGAGAGAAGAGTTGCAAATAATGGCCCCGTACTGTATCTCTCCCTCTCAAGCAGCACGAGTACGTACTTGCTATCTCCCCGTGGAAAGTAGCAATTACCTTCAATCTCCCTGATCTGAAGTAATCCCTGCTACATGCGTAGCTCATTGTGAGTGATGAGGCCTACTGTTTGCTGAGTCTAAAACCAAATGATCTTTCACAAGCAAAATTTAAACTTGAAATAGGATTCTCTGGCTCTTGATTCCTAGTCTATTTTTCCCCGTGTACTTTATAAATTCCCAAATAAGGCTCAGGCTGGCTACAGATGGTGCTGCTGTGTAATGAGAAGGGCTCAGAAGCCGCTCGGGTTCCCAGGGGAGTCCTCTGTAATGGAACTAACTATGTATTGTCCACCTTATATAGTAGATTTGATTTTGGACTATTTGCCCAACTGTGTTTGTTTATTGCTTAGCACTGGAGGGCTTCCATTAGCTGTAGGCTGATTGAACATAGACTGCAGAGTTAGAAGGTACAGAACATTTTTCCCCTCTCCCAATTGCTGATAAAATCCTTTTTACTTTACTGACAGCAAAGCTGTGCTTTCCACCAGAGAAGTTGGGTTTTGCAGCCAAGAGTGAGATGCACCTTTGTGATTAGTTTCCCACCTAATAGAATTAATCCTGTTTTAATGTATATCAAAGAGGAATGCACAGAAGTCAAGGGTTTGAGCACACATTTCCTACATTGAAAACAAATGACCCAGAATGCACTGGATGTATATATCAAACCTGCTACCACTGAACAATATAATGCATATGTGATTTAGAAGGCGATTGGGCCGGATCTGGCTCCTGGGCCTGTTTGCCTACCCATGATTTAACATATACATACATTTAACCAAATTTCCAGTTTACTGACAGGGCAAGTCAAAATATCCATTAAGCAACTCCTTTCTGGAGGCTCCTAGCCCTGGAATGTGGTCTAAGGCAGGTGGGGAAAGCCACCCTCTGACACAGAGTCCCTCACCCCTTGTAGTAGTTCTGGCAGCAGCTCCCTTATGAAGGCTCTCATCCTTTGTGAAGACCGTCAATGTGTATGGTGCATTACAGAGTATAAAATGACAGGTCCCTGCCCTGAGGAGCTTACAATCTTAAATTCAACACAGGAAAAACAACAGAGCAATGCTGTTATTTTAAATTGCTATGAATATGAATTCAGAAATAAAATGGGAGCTTGCCATAGATCTATCATAGAATCTCTTGAATGGTGGGTTAGATATCCTGGCTAGGTGTGCGGGACAAACTCTCTTGACAGTTTAAAATCCCATGGCTGGTTATGATGATGGATTGATTCAATTTCTTACCTCCTCTTCACCATAATATTGCAGCATTTTTCAAAATATAGGATTAGAAACATGTTATAATAAATTACAGTCACAAGAAGTGTGTGTGTGTGTGTGTGTGTGTGTGTGTGTGTGTGTGAGAGAGAGAGAGAGAGAGAGAGAGAGAGAGAGAGAGAGAGAGGCTGGCCAGCTGGCCATGAGCCAAGCCAAAATTGGCACCTGCACCTCCATGGGGCATCTTCATTGCCTGACTAGGCTACTTCTCAGGCTCTTCCTACACACATTTTCCTTAATAAGAAAAGAAAAGAAAAACGCTTCTGCTTGCATCTTAATAATAATAATAATAATTAATTTATTAATACCACGCCCATCTGGCTGGGTTTCCCCAGCCACTCTGGGCGACTTACAACAGAAAAATGAAATTGAACAATTAAACATTAAAAGCCTCCCTAAAGTACAAAGCAGATTTGTCATATTCCTGTGATTGGGAAGGGACTTGGTTAATGCAAAAGCACAACTACATAATGTCAATCATTGACTTCGTTACGCAGTTAATGGAAGAAAAGGTAGCAATATATATTTTGGGGAGAAGCCCTGAGATCTGATTGTGAAATAATTTACGATTAATACAACATTCTACATTAAATATTTTGCTGCCATATTACTCATTTGTAGGGTTGCCAGACTCAATAGAGGACAGGACTTCTGTGCCTTTAATTGCCCTGCTCTCTTTTGAGTCTGGAAACCTTAAAGAGAAACCAGCAGACCCTTGGTTTAATTTCTAAGCAAACCGTCTGCTGGTTTCTCTTTAAGGTTTCCAGACTCAAAAGAGAGCAGGGCAATTAAAGGCACAGAAGTCCTGTCCTCTATTGAGTCTGGCAACCCTACTCATTTATTGTTATCATTTCATATAAGGCATCTTGCCAAAGTTCAGCACTTTTTTCAGTGGCACAGGTGATTTCTCAGGGGGACACCATTCATGCAGATGCTCCCAAGCTCAACTCACAATATTAAGGAGGCAGATGATGGGAAAGATTCTCCAACTGGGAGCTCCTGCCATTCACAATAGATGATACTGAACTAGATGGAGAAAAAGTCTGCTGACCCAGCCTGAAGTAGCTTCCTGTGTTCCATGGGCTGCATATACACCATGCATTTTAAGCCTATGGCTCCCCCACCCCAATAATCCTGGGAACAGTAGCTTAGCTGCAAATTCCTGGAACCCTTAACAAATGTCAGTTCCCAGAATCCTTTGTGGGGGAGTCATGCTCTTTAAATGTGTCCTGTATATTTAGTCTCTCTCCCATTAGAATTAATGGCAGGTCAAAAGTGCTTGGCTGTGGGCTGGCCTGGGCTCATTTGCCCACATCATGTAACAATTCTTTGCCAGGGAGAAAATACTGGATGACCCAGTCCCTTGTTATGAAGTAACAGTAGCGGCACTTTGACAATGCAATGCTGATATCCAAATGGCTTCTTGAGGCAAGTTGTGAGAGCTTGTGTACAGAGAACAAGACTGCAATCCCAACCCCACTTAACTGGGAGTCGTTGAATTCAACATGACCCATTGAATTCAACATGACTTACTTCTGAGTGGACATAGCTTAAGACTGCACTGCAAATGATAAGCAAGGCATCCAAATCTTGCCTCAAGCCATGAGCTCTTAACCTCAGTACCTCCTCCCCCTCCAATAATAAGGGACAACACCGGTCTGCCTTGTAAGGCTGTTCTGAGGGTTTGCCATCACTCTAAAGCACCAAATCATGCCAAGTATCATTACTAATGAGCTTGCCTTGCAAGTGGTATTTATTGCTGGGCTTTTAACAACGCTTCACTTAATGTGCCTTTCTTAACAGGTCTCGGAATAACCTGCTCTTGCAGTTAAGATTGGTTCTGAATGAGCCGAATGAAGAAATTTCCATTTTAAGGCCTTTTCTGCTTCACTTTCACTTTTCTTGCACGTGTTTCTGTGTGTGTACGGGCTACTTTGGGGACTTCGTGCAGTAAGTTACAAAGATGGAGCATGACAGTCACAATAGCGCACACTATTAGCTAGACCTCGGCTCTATTACAGTTCTATGTTTGGTGACACAGAATCAAGAGACTCAAGGTTGCAAGGTCGAAGGTAGCAAAACATTACATTAATCTGTTCAGTTTGTAGACACAAGTGCATCAATCTCCAAGTGTAATATAGTTCACTGTTTAATTATGAAGCACTGAGAGCTAAGTGTATAATTAATAAACTGTTTGTTATTTTTTTTCTGGGGGGAAAAATCCTAGGAAAAACAGATAGATGGTGAGGTATCGGTTCATTTAGCCTCATTTCCCTTGTTTTATTAACCCAGTAGTTATTGGTGAGAAGTGCTCTGCTTAAATTGCTCATAATAGTACAAAATTACTTGAAGGCATCTTGGCAAATTGTTCCTCTTTCTCTGATTATGTCTATGAAAGCAGTGTCAGAAAATCAATCTAAGCAGCAAAATTAATATACCAATTCAATTGAAAGTACTTAGCTTATATATTTGGTGAATGCAGAGCAATATAATGGGCTAACACAGATGTGTGTGTGTGTGTGTGTGTGTGTGTGCGTGCGTGCACACACACACACACCCCTATATATAAAAATTACATTAGCCACCAGGGATATTTTTTAAAGAAAGAAATAAGAACAAATATTTATTTACTCCACATTGTTTTGTGAATATTATTTAATGGCAGCAGCTGGTGAATACTTAAGGCTGGGTGTGCTTTTGTAGACTATTATATTTGATATAATACATTTAAGTAGAGGTAGTGGACAGGAAGAAACTTGATGGTCAGTTTCACTAGATTGGCATGTGGTGCTAGTTATCGGTGGAAAGTTAGCAGCAGAACACATGTGAAAACAAGGAAACCTCATTAAAACATCCTCCTCAGTTTGGACTTCGCTTTAGAGAAGGAAGGAGATGTGAGTGAACCAAAATTGTATTCTGAGGCAGAGGGGATGTATATGCTGTTGCTATAAGCTGAATGTGAATATAGAAGACTCTCCTGACAAGAGAGTCTTCCAACGGGGAGCCTATAAGCGCATCATTACCAGTTGGGTGATGCATCTTTGCATGTTATTTTCACTAATATACACATTTCATGCACACTTTCTCCTAGTATGAAAATTCCTACACACAAAAATCAGCGTGAGAACTGCATTGCAATATTTGGAGCAGTGTGCATTTTGAAGTGTGCAGTTTGTGTTTCAGTTTGCGTATTATTTCAGGAAATGCAGATCAGGGTAGTAATTTGTGTTTCAGTGAAACCAAATCAATTTTTTTCTCACTTCCCAGGATGGACCTTTTCTCCTGTATTTCTTCTGATAGAAAACGGGGTGGGAAGGAGGACATTCTGAATGCCTGAGAGTGCGGGGGGTTGGGGTGGAAAAGACTTTTCAGGGCAGACTTTTCAGAAGCCGAGGAAGAAGGACTGCCTCAGCTGATAGCACCTGTGTGCTCTTATAGTACTCCTCATTTGGCAGTGAGAGGAACAATGGGGAGCAAACAGATCCAGTTCCCATTTAACCCCCCCCCCCCCCGGTCACACTTTGCGAAACAGAATGAAACACAACCATTGCTTCAATGTTGCGCTTCTCTAAACATGGCAGTGCAATTCTCCAGCCAAGTAAAATATGTACAAAAATGTGTACGTATTAAGGTAAAGTGTGCTCCTATTGGAGAAAATAAAATGCAACAATTGCACTAAATTGGGGGGAATTGATTTGCAAACATGTGTATATTAGGCAAGACCACATACAAAAAGTGTGTGTATTAGGATAAATTCTCACTGGAATGCTAATGAATGCTCACGAGGACTTTTTAAAGGGAAGAAATGGAAAACTGATGAGGAATTGTGGGGAACAGAATTTACGTTTGGGAAAATGACAAACTGAGAGAAACTAAAATTGACAGTGTCTCCCATCCCTGTGAAAGGCACTGGAAACTAATTGCCTACAGCCTGCATGTAATTAGTATTTGTCAGGAGTGGCCTGCAGGGAAAGACTGCAACGCAGACCTGGTCTCCTGGCAGTGGCATCTCTGCTGCATACAAGCATGGTGGAGAGGGTGGTGCAGTTTGGGCACACTGGTGGGACTGCTGGGATGAAACAAAAGAGAAACCTTCATTCATAAAAATGAGGAACCCCCCTGCTAAGCACAGCTAAAGCAAAGGCTTCAAGTTTTAAGCAAGGAAATGCAAAATGAAGCCAATCCCAATCTATCTGCCACGGCAAGCTTTTCATTCACTTTGAATTTAAAGGGATCATATGTAGCTCAGAAGGAGAGCACTAGCTTTGTGTGTAGAGGGTGTTAGATTGAATCCCAGCCATCTCCAGCTGAAAAGCTTCAGGTAGCAGGCTTTTGAGGACCCAGAGAACTACGGGCTGAGATAAACACTATAGGGATGAGGAGCCCAAAAGTCTGACTCAGCATAAGGCAGCTTCATACTCTCTCTCTCTCTCTAACTCAACATCTGAACTTTACATTTTACAATACCTCCGCCATTGACGCCACTGACTTTAAACAAATGACATAAATTTGTATGTCTGTTAAGTGAATCCAAGTGAATATAAGGGCTAAGGGCTGTTTTGGATGCAGCTTGAGACATTGGCTTACTCAGGGCAATTAGATGACAGAGGAAGAAAGACTGCTCCCACTTCTAAAGGGTTGAAGCAGGCATCCCCAAACTTTGGCCCTCCAGATGTTTTGGACTACAATTCCCATCATCCCTGACCACTGGTACTGTTAGCTAGGGATCATGGGAGTTGTAGGCCAAAACATCTGGAGGGCCGCAGTTTGGGGATGCCTGGGTTAAAGTATCTCCCTTTAAATTTAATAATTGTATATCCTGAGGGAGATCTCATTTATTCAACTGCCAGTCCTCATGTTACCAACAGGGGTCCAACTTGACTAAAATATTGGGAGGGCCAGGTAAGCCCCACTCTGCATAATGGTGCGTGCGCACACCATTTGAATGCCAATGCCTATCAACTTGCCCCGGCCCCCTAAAATATTTGAGGGGGAGGGGAAAGACCTCTCAGCCCCTAGGAGTTGGCTCCTATGGTAGCCAAAATGGCACCACCCACGCAGAAGTGTACCAGAGATATCAGCGTGGTCAGTGAAACCACAAGGTTTGCAGCACAATGAGAACTGAGCATGCTCAATGGGCATGGAAGGCTGATTTGCTCTCTAGGGAAGGGATGGAAAACCCGGAGGGAGGGGGAATGGAATGGAATGAAATGGCTGACAAGAAGCAGTCTGCAATGCAACATTTTGTTGCATGTCCCTCTTGTATTACCTATCACGATTTGGGTAATTACTAGTATACCAAGCCATCTAAACCATCACAGAAAGTTCAGTCACAGATGCTTCCAATGTGGAAGTGAATTGCCAGTTTCACACCATATGCTTTTCTTCATCACTGTCCAACACTGATCTGTTTCCATTGTGAAGACTTGTTGCTAAGCTGGTGGTAATGTTTAAGGTGGCAAGGGGAAAGACCAAGAGGATACAAGGCCCCTGATTTCCCATTCTTGTATCTGAAGCAGTTATCATCACTAGCAAATCACTAACAGACATCACATGTGCCGGTCTTCTAGCTAAGGCCTCTTTGTGTGAGTTCTTCAGTGAAGTGTGCACCTGTTTAATCAGACATGACACTTTATGCACCATGCCCAGACAATGCATACATTCATGGGGATTCGGAAGATGATTGCACCACACCTAGCAACAACAACAAGAGTTTAAGCTCAGGTGGATAGGAAGATGTTGTGGCCAGAATATTACACAGTTTAATTTTTGTTGGAAGCATTTTATTATTTGGATAGATTTTAATCCTGTCATGCCTCAAAGCTCCTGGTCTTTAGTGTTAGGACTAGATATGTGGTCAGCAGCTTGTATGTGACACTGAGAAAGTAATATGAGATGCAGCAGAATTAGTTAACTCCAGAGGAGGAACACTATAAAACTCTCAAAGTTTACAATCGTTATAAGGGGGAAATGCCAGCCAGTAGATGCCCATGTGCTGGGGGCATAATCAGCTTTCTGACACCGGCTTCACTGCAGCTTATTTGGATGAGGCTGGACCAGGGCCAGGGCTGTCACAAAGCATTGGCTTTCATGTTCTCTGTGTTAGGGTACCCTGGGAATCCCCAGAAGCTTATTAGAGATTTGAAATGAGGTTGTGGTGGTAAGTTGTCATCATCATCCTTCCCAGTTGCAGGGAGTATGGCACTTGTGTTTTAGATCACTCAGCTCACCTTGGGTGAGGCCCAACAAATGCAGGCAGCTTCCCATGTGAACTGAAAATTAGCCTTGGAATCTGTAGCAGATTTGTAAGGGTGCCAGTCTTCAGTTGATTAAGTTGATGTGAATACAGGTAATGGCAGAAAGCCCCATTCCAAAACAGACTTGGGAGCAGGTGTTTACAGTATCTCTCTAAGTGTGAAATTCTGTACTCTTGACCATTACTGGAGTGCATTTCTCCTGGGATTTGACCGATTTGTCTTTGCAGGCTACACAAGTATCTGTTTGGATAGATAGTGCCTGGAGAACTACCCTGAGAAATGGAAAGGTGTGTCTAGGATAACCAATAGAATTTTGCTCGCTACAGTGTTTTGTGTGCCACAAGCGGTTTAGTCATGCTGCTCACATAACCCGGAAAGCTGTCTGCGGACAAACGCCACCTCTCTTGGCCTGAGAGCGGAGATGAGTGCTGCACCCCAAAGTCAAATTTGACTGGACCTAACCATCTAGGAGTCCTTTACCTTTACCTTTCTTTACCTTTACCTTTAAAGGTAAAGGGTAAAGGGACCCCTGACCATTAGGTCCAGTCGCGGACGACTCTGGGGTTGCGGTGCTCATCTCGCTTTACTGGCCGAGGGAGCCAGCGTACAGCTACCGGGCCATGTGGCCAGCATGACTAAGCCGCTTCTGGAGAACTAGATCAGCGCATGGAAACACCGTTTACCTTCCCACTGGAACGGTACCTATTTATCTACTTGCACTTTGACATGCTTTCGAACTGCTAGGTTGGCAGGAGCAGAGACTGAACAATGGGAGCTCACCCCGTCGCAGGGAATCGAACCACCAACCTTCTGATCGGCAAGCCCTAGGCTCTGTGGTTTAACCCACAGCGCCACCTGTGTCCTATCTTTACCTTTACCTACCCAGTAAAAATACCAGCTTTCATTAGAACCACACCAGGGAGCCATACCCAGAGAAACAGCCTAAATATATAATTACTATCATGAGTTGTTTCTTTTTGACACTTGAAAATTTGGTCACTTCAGACTGCAAACTTATATATGGGAAAGTCCTCCTGAACACAATAGGATTTACCTCTGTGTAGATATGCATAGAATTGTCCTGTGCATAATTATTCTTATGAGGTTGCTGATGGGGTAGGGGGATCCAATTATGGGCATGGGTCAGTCTTCCAGACATGTGTCAAATGTTACCTGTGGTCATGCCTTTGTTTGTCTTACTACTCATTACCAATAACCATGAGCATCAATATAGCAATTAATATTTGCAAGCAGAAAATACAATATATTCAGAAATACTACTACTACTAGTAGTAGTATTAGTAATATTTTACCTTTTACTATTTTTAAAGCCCTTTTTGCTATGTAAGCTAAGACGTTCTTTTCATTGCTAAGTCCTTGATAAAATTGTCTTGAAGTTTTAAAGAGGTTTGGTATCTTTGCCAAGTACCAAGATTCTAGCCTTGCACATGATTTTGTACAGTTCGAAACAAACACAATACCTAACAACTCCTTTCTTCTTAATGAATGTGAACTTAAAAAAAAATGAAGGAGGGAGAACAATTCTTCAAAAATTCCTAATTATCTTCCTTTAAATCCTTTTTAAATTAGAATCACAAGCCTTGTACAAATACAGTTTGGTCCCACATCTTATCTGATGGATTAGCAACAAAATAACTATTCAGGAACGGGGGGTGGGGTGCGGGTGACGCTCATTATACCTGAATACTGAACATGATGCTTGTTGCTTAAACTGGGTCTTAATAAGTGTGCAATAGCACATGAAACCTCCTGTTGTATTTACGTTATGCCACCGTCTTCTTTAATGCAAGGACATTCCAACAAAAAACCAACCTGAAAGGGGACATTGAAAGGCCTTCTGAAAATTCGTTCACGCGGCCACTGCCTTTAGGCTTCCACCACACAGTACAAAGTTACTCTGTGTCCTTCTCTTCTCTGGTTACTACAGAGCTATTTTCTGAGAACCGATTCATAACAAAGAATTTTCGTTAGCGAGATCCCGGGCCTAGACTGACGCCATGGGCCTTTCCCCACCCCAAGAGCCTTTTGTTTAGTGCCAAAAGAATCGCTCCATTCATTATCCCCACAGATGCTTGGCCCGGAGGCAGAAAGAGTCAGTAAAAACAACAAGAAGCTGAGTTCTCCACCAGCCTAGGCTATCATTATCTACACAAGAGATGATGAGTTTGTAATGAAGTTGACGAGGCTTATTCAGACGCTCGCAGATTGGCAAGAGGATAAAAAGTATCTTCAATTTTCGTGTTGTCTGATGTTGAAGTTTAGCTGTCATCCAGCACTAGATTAGTCACACTTTGAGGCAAGGCTTTGGAGAAGGGGTCAGAACAAAGCTACTGTACTCTGGTATTTCACAGTCAGAGGAACAGAAGCATAATAAATGGGCTCTGTAATTTAAATCAAGGAGCTGCTGCAGGAAACTGCTGCCTCTTTCACTTGAGGAATTAGCACACTGCACTGTGCTGCTTGACACCGAATCACATATAAGAAGGCTGGACAACTTTGCTCTTAAAATTGGAATGAATGCTGCGATTATGTTGGATGAGGCTCTTCTGAAATCGGCAGAAGAAAGGCTTCCCCCATCAGAGAGGATACATTAGATTATGTGTGGGTTTTTTTATTCATTCTCCTCTTCTTCTTCTTCTTCTTCTTCTTCTTCTTCTTCTTCTTCTTCTTCTTCTTCTTCTTCTTCTTCTCTTTCTGGGTAATTCAATTGAAAAATTGGTTAAACATGGGTGAAATTTTAATTGGAAATGTTTCACGCTTAGGCAACGCAGATAGATTTTGATAAATGTTACTACCCCACCCCACCCTGCTGCCCAATTGAAGATATCTACTTTAAATGACCCACAATTTAATGCTTCAACTTGTTCTAATCAAGCCTCATAGATTATACAATTTACGGTCCTCTATAACCAAGGAAAATTGTTTATAACTGCAGAAGATGGTACACTACCATATTTCGGAAGCAGAGAAAATATTTCCTTGGGCATAAAACAAGCACAACTGCGAAAACTAAAGGCAATATTTCCTTTGCAAGCATGACGTTAAGCAAAAGAAAAAGGCAAATTTACATAGAATCCTGAGATACAGAATCTGCCATAAAGAAAGACACTACATCAAAGGACTTCACAGTGACTTATTGTCCTAGCTACAAATGCCTTTCCAACTTAGCTTCAGCTAAATGCCATTGTCCAAGATGTTACTCATGAACTATCTTATTGTGGAGGGTGGTTTTGTTTCTGTTCCCTTCCAGTTCCAGCTGGGTGGCTCAGAGAGGAGATTTCACTTGCTGGTAATGTCTGTTTCGTTCTAGCCATTTTATGAAGATAGTTTGGTTAGCCAGTGGTCCATGAAAGAGAAGAAAAGAGAAGAGAAGAAAAGGAAGGGAAGGGATGGGGTCGGGGGAAGAGAGAGAGAAAAAAAATCACTTAAGGTATAGCCAATGTTGCCACTTTCGGTTCGCTTTTCTGATCTATTCCGATCACCTTGACTCAGCAGAACTGTAGCCAAATAGAGGAAAGAAAATAAAGACATTGGCGAAAGCTTTGCTGAAGATCCCCAGTCCTGATGCTGATTATCGATCAGATGATTAAGGCAGATGAAGAGGTTTTTTTGAAAGTGAAGGCTCTGATTGTGTCTCTCCAGTGTGCCCCAAAAGGGGCTGAGAAATCAATACTCTCAATCACAGTGGAAAGCATTTCTCTGTCAGTCACACTGACTGAAGTGATTAGAATTGAGTCATAAGACAATGAATAACTCCACACCAGCTTCCGTTCCCTCTTTTGCACCTCATAGGGAGTCTAATGAACTCTCCTCGCTAAGAGAGTGGGGCTTCCACTCCTAAGATCCACAGAACAGGCAAATTAGCATTCCAAATAGCAGCACTATTTTCCTCCAGCAAGTACATATTTTATCCTAAGTTCATGGATGATACTGTGTAGAAAATTCAGAGTATGGCATCCAAACACATTAAGGTAAGCATCGCTGGCGTACAGCTGCTTTCCTATAGCACTAACGGCTTTAAATATCGCTGGTAACTTTCCCCATTGTTTAGTGTTGCACCATGTCCAAAGTATACATTTCAGGGGTTTTCAAGCACTGAGAAAATTCATGGCTACACTTCCAAAATCAAAATGCAGACAAATACACACAGAGACGTAAAGCCATATTAGAAAAACTGCTTTAAATGGGCTACACAGCCTATATTGTTTGAGTAAATAGAAATTTATTTATTACTATTAACTGTTTAAATAAAAGCATTAGAAAAGTCACATTAAGGCAGATATATTCATGTGTCTTGCTCACTTGAAGTATCGCCCCCTTAAGATAGAAGCTGGCAAAGCAACATTGGAATTATTAGGAAATAATGCACATTTAATAATTAAGATTAAGATTAAATAAGATTAAGATTGCTGTGCCAGGACCAAGATCTATCCCAAACTAAACTCTCTGAAGTCCAATTGATGTAAATGGGAAACATTTAAGGGTTCTTTCTTAATTGTATTTCACCCTTTTGTTGTTGAGCTTTCAACAATGACTTTCAAACATGTTAATTTTAACCCCACCCAACCCCCAAAATTATATTCTGTGGCAGTTTGCTCTAAACCTGATCAGGTATTAGGTATGTATTATCTCAGACAGCTGATTCAGAACAGCAGAGGTCACTTTCTCAAATGTTTCACCCACAGAAAACACCTATCATGCACCTGGCTACAATTACCTGTCCCTGGTAGTGTTTGCCACACCAATAGGCAGAGCGAGGTGGCTACCTCAGGCAATGGATGCTGGGAGATCAGATGCAGTGGCAAGGTTTGGGAGGACTGAGCTAAGTGAGCCATAAAGCCTTCCCTACGTCCCTTAAGCCAGTCTGCTACCGCCAGGTATGGTGGAAGACACTGTCCCATCAAGAGAGCTGAAGTAAGATTTGACTGCCAGTTTGGCTGGCTTCTGTACATGGAATGAGTTGAAGTGCTATCTTATTCCTTGACTTGGGCAGCAAAAAGCCTTGGGCTGGCCCTGTCTGAAGGTATTAAAAGTGTGTGTTTACTCTTGATTCCTGGTAGTAATCCACCCCATGTTGCTGATTACCACTTTCCCATCCACACCAAAATATGTGATGCTTTAATGAACAATGCTTCACCACAAAATAATAATAATAATAATAATAATAATCAGTATGATTTCTACAGGTTTAGGTTCGCCATCATACGTCTACTGTTAATCAACTGGTGTGATATTGGATGTATTAAGAACCGTCTTAGTTTGTACTCACACAACTGTACCCCTCTGTTCAAAAAGTGAACATTGTGATTGTTCAGATATGGTTTGTCTCATGTGATTCAGCAGATACATCTCCAATAGCTTGACAACAGGAAGTGGCTTAAGGATAATTATGACACCCATGTCCATGGATTCCTCCTACAGCCCAAACAGTGGAGTGTCCTGCCACACCTCAGTGAGTAACAGATTTATAGTGGCATGTGCTTTCATGGAGTAGAGCAGGAGTATCCAACATGATGCCCTCCATATGCTGTAGGACTCTAATTCCCATCATCCCTGGCCATTGCCCATGCTGGCTGGGACTCATGGGAGTTCCAATGAAGTAGGACTGGAGCCTGCTTCAATAGTTTCCCAACAATAATGCAAGTGCTCACAGGCACTGGTAGAGTTTGTGCAAACACTGTAAGCAGGCCCATAATAACCAGGGTAACTACATTTCCAAGAATGCATATGATCATCACTGTTGAAGAAAGTGAATTCATGCACAATTGCCACAGGAACAGCTTCCAAAGCCACTGTTCTTAAGTGCAAAGACCCACAATGACATCCAGATAGTAACACAAACAGAGGGAGTAGATTTAATTGTGCAGGAGTTTTGAAAGCATATGAGGTAGATAAGTTAGCCTTATCTATTCCCTTGTGCTCTGAGCTCAGTGAAGCTAAAAGGTTTACTCCAGAGTAAATCACTTGAGGATCATGGCCTTATTCAATTAGTATCGGTAGTGTGCTGTGGAGTTCTTCAGAGGTAAACACTCATCATATAAAGTAGTGTAAAGCCAATCTAGTTCATTATCGTTACCCTGAGACCAGTCAGCGTCATAATGAGAGAAGTGTAAAGAGCAGAGCAAAAATTAGTATGTTTAAGTGTAAGACTTCTTGAGGAGGTCCTATTGCCTTTAATTAAATTGGCTTCAAAATCACTATGATTTCAAGTATGAAGAATTCTAATTCCCACCACCACCACCAGACGACATATCATTCAGGTTTTCCCTAAGCCCCAGAAGTTCTAATTACTTGCATACAAGGAAATAGTTATTTCAGATTTCAGTCTTCCCCTGCCTTCCTTTAGAGAGCAAGAGGGAGCAACAAGAGATCTGTCAAACTTCCTGAAAGTTTATTTTTTTGTAGTTTCAATGAGAGATGTTGATGTCAAATAGGTGGCTCTGCATCCGCTGGGTTAAGAAATGCCCCCTGGAGCTACATGTTGCAATTTCTTAATAATCATAACAAGCTGAGAGCAGCTAAATGCTGTCTCGAAAACATACAAATGTCAACAGTGCAGTGACACTCTCAAGTGGACCAATGGAGCCACTTCAGTTGATCCCCTTCTTAAGGAATCTTTATGCCTCCAGCTATTCATCTGGCCTCTCTATAAGCAAGGCTGTGATAAAAACTGAATTGTATTTAAGAAGGGCTCCTTTACATTCACTCTTAAGGGTATGCACTAACTTGTCTCATCTTTCCAGAAGCTTTTTAAATGCACTGTCTTTTGAAAAGGGTATCGAAAGCAGACAACATAGAAATGCTATAGTAGAAAGTCTCATCACACTTTTTAAAAAACAAGAGCTTTTTATTTTTGCAGAGTATGTTATAAAAACCTCATTCTCCCCCTCACACAATAAATTAACAATATAAATACAATGGCTGGGATTCAAATCAGTACACATGGGTGTGCTGCTCACACACAGCAGCCTTTTGAGCTCTATGTGGCAGCCCTCTGCACCCCCTCTGGGTATCACATTCAGAGCCAGTTCACTCGATGCACAAAAGCTTCTCCTTTCTCTGTGGCTGTGAAGTCAGGCTTGTGACTTTCACTTTAAGGGAGCCTCTGATTCTTCCTTTCCAGTTGTAATGCAGTGCTTTTCGAATTTGGAGCTGAATTCTACCAGTGGCTGAATAGAAAGGAATGCGAATGCACATTGTTATATAGAATTTTACCTAATACAGTATATACAACATTTGGGCAAAGCTTATTTTCCCTAATGTTTGTGTCTTATCCAATATAATGGATTTTGCATGTTCCACATGTATTCACTAGTACATACATTTTTATGGCCACTTTACCTTAGCATATGTATTTCCAGTGCTATTTTTTCTGGAAAAAAGAGGTGCCAGAAGTCACCATGAACCTTGTTCTGTTAGAACGGCAATGGCGCCTACCTGAGAGGTGCTTGAACTGAGTTCCTGTGAGTTCCCCTTAGGGGGAAAGGCCTGTGTATTTCTGTACAGATTACTTGACTGGAGAAGTGCATTGTAAAATTCAGAGAAGTTTGAATTTCAAATGATGGCTGTGTTCCGGTTCACATATTGTTTAAGAGAAATAGAAGTACATAGATTCACCTTTAAATACAGTATGAACCACATTTATCCCCATGGAGAGGTGGGCACAGTTTGGGCAAACCATGCCATGGGTTAAGTGGGGAGGCCAGGGAGGCTTAATTAGACCAGTGGATTGGAGATTTCCCGTTGCTGAGAATATGAATTTAAATAATTATTTTCATTGAGCTGGTCAATATGACGCCAAGATCTATTTCCTGGTCAGCAACTGCCTTCGCACCCATTAAGTGTTTGTATGATGGACCCCAAAGGGTATTGGGTGTGGTTCTAATTCTTGGGCACCTTTACAATTCTCCTATGTTGTTGTTGTTTAGTCGTTGAGTCGTGTCCGACTCTTCGTGACCCCACGGACCAGAGCACACCAGGCACTCCTGTCTTGCACTGCCTCCCACAGTTTGGTCAGACTCATGTGGGTAGCTTCAAGAACACTGTCCAACCATCTCGTCCTCTGTCGTCCCCTTCTCCTATGACTAACAGGCAAACAATTGGATCTTCTGCAATAAATTGCTTCAGGAAAGGCTTCATTGTCAGGAGCACACACAAACGCAGAGTGGGCACTTGGATATCTGTTGTATATCCAAGGTGATTTGTTCCCTTGACCTACCAGTCTGAAGTGAAGTACCTGCAAAAGACTTGTCTCCCTGACCAGTGGGAGAGGAACCTTGGGCGAGGGAGGTAAGCAGCCAATTCAATTTCTCGGTGTACTGCACTGCTCAGAGTCCTAAATCAGAACAGCTTATTTATAGTCTGCCAGCAAGGTTTGTCTTGTTTGGATGTCTCAGGGTCATGGTTTCGCTGGAAGCAACATAAGGAATGCTTGAGGCCTAGGGGGAATCACCCTGGGCTCCCAAAGGCTTCCTTGCCTTCATGGAGACAGCTGAGGATGCATTTACTATTCATCACCAGCTCAATGGTTCTGTTCTTCTTTTCACCAAAGAAGCCCACACCAGTGTAAGCGCTATACGAAAAATCTATATGCTCACACGGTGAAACTATGGGTGCCTGGTATTATTGCACAAGGAATTTTAAATTCATTACTGCACTTCTTTTTCTCTAGGGGGCACATTGATTGCGGACTAATCACAGAGACTTCTTTTCACAAAAATAAGAGTCCATTAATAATGAATCAGAAAAAGACACCTATCACTTCCAAAGTAAAATATGCAATAATCACTCTTAGGCTGAAATCCTGATTTTTGGAGGGAATATATCTTTATTGGACTCAGTAAGTATTTTTTCCCAGTAAACATACATTGAATCAAGGTGCAACTGCATGTGTATCTCACACATAAAACAGCCAAGTTTTGTGGTCTGTATATACATTCAGGTTCCATTATACTGAGCCTGAATTGGGGGGGACGGACCATGTGATATCAGAATCAATCAATATAAAAACAATTGTATTATTGTATTAAAACAATATCTTAAAAGCCTAGGCAAATAAAGAGGTTTATACAAAAAACCACCACATTTGTTGAGTGGTACGCTTTTCCAGGAAGGGCTTTCCAAAGACGAGGTACCACCACCACAAAGGTCCTATCTTGGGTCACCACCCACCTCACCTCCGAAGGCAGGGGGACCTGAAGAAGGCCTCTGAAGAGGATCTCTACAACCAGGCAGGTTCATGTAACAGCAAGAAGTCCTTGCAGTTTTTCTGTTCAGTGTCATAGAAGGCAAGGTCATCACTTTCAATTGTGCCTTGGAACCAGTGCAACTGCTTTAAAACAAGTGGGATATGATCCAAATGCCCAGTCCCATTCAAAAGCATGTTGCACCATTTGAAGTTCCCATACATTATCCAAAGGCAGCTCAATGTGCAACACATTTCAGTAATCTAAACAGGATATAACTAAAGCATGGATGACTGTGGCCAGTTGGCACCCCATGGATCACAGTTGGCACCCCAGTTGATGCTGGTGGAAAGTGCTCAGTGCCATGGCCGCCACTTGGGTCTCCCAAGATCATCACATTCTGTGTCTACACCAGAGCCTTCACAAGCTCTTTGGGTTAATTTGCCACGTATGTTTTAGCAGTATCCTGGAAAAACATTCAAATGGCCATACCTTTGGCAATTTGCAATGCCATTGCTTTCCATTGCCTGGAACAGCAAATTACTGTATTATGTTCTCGAGTTTCCTTACTTGATCTAACTAGAAGGGAGATCAGACTTTTAGAAAGCAGGACTGAAGCAGAAACAAAGCTTTGAATGATCACTTAAGTGCTTGATCTGGTCAGCCCCATGCGTTTAGTCCTCCATAGTTCAAGTTATTAACCTAAATCACCAGTAGTGTCTGTATGGTATTAGGAAGCCTATATATTTTCTGTCAAGTGATGACACCATTAACCAGACCCTGGAGGATTTTTTTTAAAAAAAAATACAAAACAAAACAGTGATGACTCCCAGTTAATTAATGCAGGCTGGAATTGTGATGCTGTGAAAAAATCTACTTTTAGCAGAAAATGTGGTCGCATCTCTCAAGACTCAGCTCATCCAGCTGCCCTTTAGCTGACTTCCATTTTGTCATCCCCATCCCATTTCACTAGTCTCCTTTGTTCTCCAATGCAACATTACACTGTATACTGTATTAATCAAAATAAAGTAGCCGCAAACTTCATTTGCTTAAAAAAAGTTCCCAGCTTCCTCGAAAAATTCACTTGATCAGCACATGAGAAAAGCCATTTTTCATCATTGCACCCTGCAGCCATCGCTCTTTGTAGACCAGCTACCCTTTCTTTGACTCAACATCTTATTTTTCTAGCACGTAGTTTAGAAGACTAAGGAACACCAAGTGACCCAGTTTTCCCTCTCTAACAGCCCAATCTATAAATTCCTTCAGATTGATACAGTTACATTAGCCTTGCCTCATGCACAGGTACAAGCTAATCAGTATCCTGTAAAATAAAAAAATTCCTTCAGTAGCACCTTAAAGACCAACTAAGTTTTTATTTTGGTATGAGCTTTCGTGTGCATGCACACTTCTTCAGATACAGTGAAATGGAAGTTTCCAGGCACTTATGTAGAGAAGGGGTGGGGAGGGGTGGGGATGGGGAGGGGGGATCACTCAGAAGGGTGGTGGAAATGGGTGATTGACTGACTGATAGCTGTTGATGACCGCAAACGACTGCAAATGGTTTTGCATGAAAAAGCAAGGGTTGAGATGGCTGAAGATCGCTTATCATGTATAATGAGATAAGAACCCGATATCTCTGTTCAAACCAGGTCCCTCCATGGTTTTGAGCTTGGTGATAAGTTGCAATTCAGCAACTTCTCTTTCCAGTCTATTTCTGAAATTCTTTTGTAGTAAGACAGCTACTTTGAGATCTTGTATAGAATGTCCTGGGAGATTGAAGTGTTCTCCTACTGGTTTTTCTGTCTTCTGGTTCCTGATGTCAGATTTATGTCCATTTATCCTTTGGCGTAGGGTTTGGCCTGTTTGTCCAATATAGAGAGCTGAAGGGCACTGTTGGCATTTGATGGCATACACAATGTTAGAGGATGAGCAATTAAATAGTCCTGAGATGGTATGTTGGATGTTGTTGGGGCCAGTAATGGTGTTGTCTGGGTGTATGTGGCAGCAAAGTTGGCATCTGGGTTTATTGCAGGCTCTGGTACCAGTGTCCATGTTAAGTCTGGTGGTTGTATTATTGTGGGTGAGGAGTTGTTTAAGATTGGGTGGCTGTCTGTAGGCAATGAAAGGTCTTCCTCCCAGAGCTTGAGAAAGGGAGCGGTCATTGTCCAGGAGAGGCTGTAGATCTCTGATGATGCGTTGTACTGTTTTAGCTTGGGAGCTGTATGTGATGACTAGTGGTGTTCTGTTATTTTCTTTTTTGGGTCTGTCTTGCAGCAGGTTCTCTCTAGGTATCCGTCTGGCTCTGTTGATCTGTTGTTTAACTTCATCAGGTGGATATTTTAGTTCTAAAAAGACAGAGAATCTCACCTAAGAGATCTACAGCAAACCTTTTTAGAACTAAAATATCCACCTGATGAAGTTAAACAACAGATCAACAGAGCCAGACGGATACCTAGAGAGAACCTGCTGCAAGACAGACCCAAAAAAGAAAATAACAGAACACCACTAGTCATCACATACAGCTCCCAAGCTAAAACAGTACAACGCATCATCAGAGATCTACAGCCTCTCCTGGACAATGACCGCTCCCTTTCTCAAGCTCTGGGAGGAAGACCTTTCATTGCCTACAGACAGCCACCCAATCTTAAACAACTCCTCACCCACAATAATACAACCACCAGACTTAACATGGACACTGGTACCAGAGCCTGCAATAAACCCAGATGCCAACTTTGCTGCCACATACACCCAGACAACACCATTACTGGCCCCAACAACATCCAACATACCATCTCAGGACTATTTAATTGCTCATCCTCTAACATTGTGTATGCCATCAAATGCCAACAGTGCCCTTCAGCTCTCTATATTGGACAAACAGGCCAAACCCTACGCCAAAGGATAAATGGACATAAATCTGACATCAGGAACCAGAAGACAGAAAAACCAGTAGGAGAACACTTCAATCTCCCAGGACATTCTATACAAGATCTCAAAGTAGCTGTCTTACTACAAAAGAATTTCAGAAATAGACTGGAAAGAGAAGTTGCTGAATTGCAACTTATCACCAAGCTCAAAACCATGGAGGGACCTGGTTTGAACAGAGATATCGGGTTCTTATCTCATTATACATGATAAGCGATCTTCAGCCATCTCAACCCTTGCTTTTTCATGCAAAACCATTTGCAGTCGTTTGCGGTCATCAACAGCTATCAGTCAGTCAATCACCCATTTCCACCACCCTTCTGAGTGATCCCCCCTCCCCATCCCCACCCCTCCCCACCCCTTCTCTACATAAGTGCCTGGAAACTTCCATTTCACTGTATCTGAAGAAGTGTGCATGCACACGAAAGCTCATACCAAAATAAAAACTTAGTTGGTCTTTAAGGTGCTACTGAAGGAATTTTTTTATTTTACTTCGATCCAGACCAACACGGCTACCTACCTGTAACCAGTATCCTGTAGTTTGTGGCAGCCTGGAGTGTGCTGTGGGGATGGAGCCTTTGCAGAATATATTTCCATTGCATGTCCACTTTTATATGTGGCTGGGAGGTGTGTCTGTGCCTTAAATTTCCACTTCTCCACTCCCAGTTTGTAATATCATGGAAACTTTTATAACGCTTCCCATTTCTGTGCCCCTATGTAAAGATGGGGAACCTCAGCCTCTGCAAGGTTGTTTTTTAATCTGGCCATTGGGATTTTCTTTAGACATCCCCTGCTCTCTAGGCTGCAACCTTACCTGTCCCAACTCTGTGCCCTCCTCAAGCGCTTTTGCTTGGCTAGAATGTGTCCTGTAATGTGTGCAGAAACCTCTGAGTTTTGCACGGCTGGAATGCAAAAGGTAAGAAGACCTGAGCACCAGTAGTAGAGTGTTTGAGTGGAACCAGGGAAACTCAGATTCAAATCCCACCATGGGTTGTAACATGAAATAATAATATTGTATCTCGTCTGGGGCCAGCAGGAGGCTGGAAGGTGACTGCTGTGGCTGTGCTACCTGCGCATCAGCTGTTAGGCAGGGAGGCTGAGCAGCGTAAATAAAGCCCAGCTGCACCTCCAGTCTCTTTGGGGCTTCCTCCGTTCTCATTGACATGCTCTTCAGGCTCCGGGGAGGGTCTCCTTACAAGCCACAAGGACTCTCCAGCTCTCTCTCGCCATTTCTGGCTTTGAATTGAATGATTTCTTTATTTCCTGGCAATGCATGTATATGTAGCAGTGTGCGAGTCAGTCATGCATAAGTGGGGGGGGGGTGCCTTACCCCCAAAATGAATGAATGATTTGGGCAAGATTTGAACTAGGGATTTCTCGGCTCACAGCTCAGCTCTTGTCCATTATGCTACACCTGTTCGCTATGCCATAGTGCAGTAATTAGTTGCCACTAGTTAGGCTGATGAATGTCTGTGTCTGAAACCAGCAAAATAGGTGTTGAAATGTCTTAGAAGGATTAGCTTCATAAATATCCTTATCCATAAATTCCACCCTTTGGGTGGAAAATCCACCATTCCAGTCCACACATTAAAGACCCATTCACACGAATAGGACTAGGCAAATCATGCTAGATAACAACAAAACGGGTAATGGCTGCCAATCTAGGAGGAACAATAAAAAGTAATCATAAGATAAAATTTTGAAGTCAAAACTGGTTGACTTGAATGATATGGCTTGAATGAGATGACCTGAATGGTATTTCCTCCCAGGAACAGACACCGGTGAGGATGTTGACTTAAAAAAATGTCCATCTACTGCATGCACCACTGTTCAGGCAGGGTACAAAATAGCTTTTTAAAAGTATATTATATGAACAGACTGGTCCCACTGGTTTTCCAGAAAGAGGAAGTTCACATTTATTATAACATGCTTAAGCATAGCACTGTGAAAGAAAGGAAGCTTTTAAAAGTATCTTAGATAAAAGGGGAAAAGACAAATGTGCTGTACAAAACACAGTTGTGGTTACAATAAGAAAAAGCGGGTGATGAGCATATCTATCCATTGCATGCAATCTACTTCTCACTGAAGACAATGATGAATAAGGCAAGAAGGTGACCCCACTTAACTGAATTATTGTAGCCATTTAAAGCATTCCAACCCAGCTTACAATATAAAACCTTCCAAAACAGCTAACAACAAAGTGTAAGACCAATTAAAATATAATTAAAATAACGATTTAAGCAAAAAGAAATTGTTGTACATATCTTGCTTTCAAGGTGGCCAAGGATTGTTTGTGAGTATCATTGCTTTTATTTTATAATTCACCTCTCCAGTGGTCTGCACTCTGCAGCCTGCCCAGGTGCCCCTACATTTTCTGAATGTCCTCATTTAGGCTTCACTGTAAAAAAAAAAGAGGAGAGTAAAGTCTGTGTACCTGGCTGCTCTCTTTTTTATTAAAGTGTGGTATTTTCCCTTTTAAAGAAATCAGTGTGGAAATATTTTTACAGATTATAAATAAGAGCAAGTACACAAACTGTATTCTTAATTGATTTTATGTTTTTTAATATGCTGTGCTGGTCGTTGACTGCAATAAATTCTATATATATATAGCAAGTACACAGATTTTATATTGGAACTGCCTGATCACCAGCCTCCCATGATTCAATTCAAGCTCAAGAGAGGAAGCCATGGGGCATTTTCAGATCACAAAAGGCAGGTAGTAGAAGAGGCTGCAGCAGGGGTGCCAACTTGAATAAAATATTGGGGAGGTGCAGGTAATCCCCAGCCTGCCATAATCAATCACATGATGTGGTGCATGTACACCATTGGAATGGCAATTGCAGAAATTAGAAACTGTATTATTCTATTGTAGTGTGTTACGATGTTTTTTATTTTTCATTAAATGACTTTCTTTTGTGAACTACAGTGATATCCTCAAATACTCAGCAGTATACCAGAGTCTTAAAATAATTGTTAATTTATTTTTTAAAAATCATTCAAATACAAACCACAGGAACCATAGTAAAGCAATACAACCAACCATTTAAACATCATGTATTTGAAACTAACAGAGTAGATACCAGTTAACCATCTCTGGAGAGCATATTCTATAACCAGAGCACCACCACTAAAAAGGCCCTATTCCCAGTTTCCACTTGCTTAACCTTTATAAGCAAATGTACCCAGAGGAGGGATTCTGATGAAGATTTGACGTGTGCCTAAAAGCCTGGCACACCATCTTACTCTATGGTATTACCCTTTCATATGTTAATTAAACTTAAGCATGTTGGTTAAATGAGGCTGGTTATCCCACCGTTTCTTGGGTAAGTGGCATATTCTGCTTTAGGTAAGCCTCAGTTTGAACTGAATATGAATGAGCTGTTGAAATTAATACATGGAGCAGAATTGCACTCATAGACCATAGGTTTGGAAGAATGCATGGAGGTACTTAGGTCCAAGGTATGTGGGTGTAATCCTGCTCCCGCTTCCACATATTCACTTCTACACAATTGAATACATGAACAGGCCTTGTGCTTATGTGAAATGATTCCAGCTTTTGTCTTACAAAAATTCCGGAAGTTTGTAAAATCCTGATCCTAAGAGCTACCAATAGATGCTTAGAAGAGGTGCTTCAGATTGTTCAGGAATGTACCACCGCTGCAGCTTTTCAATACTGAATACCGGTACACATAAAAACATGATGGCCATCATGGTGCCCCACAATATATTTCACTAGCATGGCTGAAATACGAAGATAATATTGAAAGGCAGAGATCCTTATGATCATCAGGCTTGGTTTGCACCCACAAACCCCTTGAAGACACCAATGGTTTCCCTTTTTGCTCAGTGTGCTGTGTGTGTTTCTCTACCACATTTCCTGAGCAATAAATCCATTTAAAATATCCTCCTGTTATTCTGGCTACTGTCTGCATTGTATTATCAAAACCTGTGTTCGTGACATATTTGTGGGGGTGGGAATGTGCGTATGAATAGGGAACATATCTGAAAAACCCCTGAATAAAATAGCATTCTTCCCCTTTGTGGTCTTAGTGCAGTCTCTCTGTGTATACATCTCTCTCTGTGAGAAATACACCCCCCCCCCAAATTTTCTATTGTTATTGCATTAGCTAGAATTTACATCTTGATGTATTCTTTCATTTAAACGCTAGTACAGTTCAGACCCTGCTTGTTGTCTACGTGTGTGTGTGTGTGTGTTTTGTGTGTGTAGCATTATAAAAAACAACAACACATTATAGAGAATGGCCCATGATACATTTCCACACTCTCTTGATGGAAAGCAGGGAGCAAAATACCTTACAAGAGCCAAGTCTCTGACTCTTGTTAATCTCAGATTCCCTTTATGATGTCTTAACATGGTAAAGAGCTGTTATATGTGAGACTATCTTTATTAAGAAAAAAGGGAGGGGGCAACCCAAGTGGAGTTTTTATGTTGTGCCCTATGCAGCTGACACTGTCCTTTTTGGAAAGCCAATGACTTGTTAGTACCCCTAGCAGCAGTGTGAACAGATGCGTCCCTGACAGGCGATGGATGGTCAGGGTCCATCTGGCCAGTGCAGCCCGGACAGAAATGATGTATACAGCTTCATCAGCGAATGACTGTCATCAATCGTGTGCCATGGATAGCGTAAATGACAGCTACACTGCAGCTGAGGCCCAGGTGTGAGACTGGGGAAAGGACTGATTTAAGAATGCTGGGTAATCAGGAATGTATAGTCTCCTGGACTTTAATTTGTATCTTTAACCTCCTATAAATATCTCTCTGGATAGTGTGTGGAGCAGGTATGTGTTTTTAAAGAGCCTGATCATGAAATTAGCTTTGGAATGACAGCCATTCTCTGCTCTCCTTCAACTGCTGATTACCCCAGCTCCCAGTATGCATTAACAAATGCATGCTGAGCGTTGGCCACTGTACTGTGGGCTCCACAATTTAATTATTACCTCATTGATTTTTCATGTATTTCAATTTTCTGTTCTTCAAGTCAGAGTGGCTCTTCTATTGGGGCAATGTTTGTTTTCTCTTTCCCAATATTTCCTTGTGGAATTTATATAGAGTCAAATATTTGTTTGGGTGTGTGTGGTTTCCCCCCCTCCCCCCTTTTTAAGCCCTTCAGGAATGTACCATTGTTGCAGTCTTGTCAGCTGCTGGTCAGTTAAATACAGACACAGAAAAGCATGATGGTGCAATGGAGTTACAGAATCTAAATAAAAATAATGTGTCGACTATGGGAAAAAATCACTAACAGAAAGCGCCTTCTTTTTCAAATTGTTTCTCTTTAGTATGCATTAAAGATCATGCATAATTTGCATCTATTAGCATTTTATTATTCCACTGACACTGGGGAAAGGAAAATGAAAACAATTATTGTATCCTCCATGGACATTTCTTTACTTAGAACTATTTTATAATAAATCATTTTCCCCCTTTAATGGCATACAGTATGTGGTTATGCCAGGAAATAATAAGAACGATATACTGTAACATTTTAAAAGCACAGGAAGTAAGACTTCATTTATGTGCCATTTCATCTAAAGCTTTGAAGCCTCTCAAGTCACAAACATCCTATGTCTGTCTTATCAGCAGACAACCATTTATATCAAACCAAGCGACTGTGTCAAATATGGGGGAAGGGGTGTAGCTCAGTGCTGGAGCAACTGCTTTGAATAAAAAAGGTCCCCGGTTCAATCCCTGGCATTTCCGGGTGGGATTAGGGAAAAACTCCTGTGATTCCTGCATTGCAGGGGTTGGACTAGATGAACTTCATAGTCCCTTCCAACTCTATGATTCTATGAAACCCTGAAGAACTGCTGCAAGCCAGTGTAGATAACACTGAGCAAGATGGGCCAGTAGTCAGACTCAATATAAGGTGGATTCCAGTGTTACAATTTGGGGTGACTTAGATTGTATGTGTGTGCATCAGTGGGCTTTATCTATTCTTATTTTTATCTTCCATTTGGCTTTCAGAAATAGCATAAGAAACTTCCTCTAAGATTTCAATGGTCACAATTTACCACCCAAGTATTATACGTTCACCCAACCTTTTTGTCTACAAATGACTGGCATTTGGAGGTTGCATCCTGCCTGAGGCTGCAATCCTAACACCATTTACCTGGGGATATGCCCTATGGCATTCAAAGGGACTTATTTCTCCAGTAGAGATGGTTAGGATAATAGGACCAGAGACTTAAGTCAAGCTTAGACTAGACCGCTTCAAATCACCAGGAGTTTTGAAAATAATGATTCACTTAACTCTCATTGATCTCAAAAGCTTTACTCAGAGCGTGGTCAAATCTGGATCCAAAACATACCGTAGTACTTCACTTTCTATAGCCAGCTGTTGGGTGCAGATGGGCACAAAATCTATGAATTTTCTCCTATGCATCATAGTTATTCACACGTGCTACTCAACTTTTTGCTGATCCACCAGGAAAATGTGGGAAGTGCTCAATAGGCCTTGGAATTTGTCATTTTTGATCTGTGGTGGATTAGGGTGTGGTTGCACATTAACTTACAGTGTAAGCCATGGAAGGACACAGGCTGAAAACTTCAGAGGACCAAAAAAGCGGGGGGTGGAGAGTGTGTACACTTGCAATTGAAAAACTGCACACTCCTATGAAAAGGGCTCCTTTAAAAGAGGTAAAACACTAATTTTGCTAGAAGATATGTTTTCATTAAGGACAAAGCAATGGATCTGATAGAGGAGTAAGGAAATATTTACATTGTAGGGATGACTATGCTAAAGAGTGCACACACAAACACAGCCATATTTATTACATATTATTGCTGATAAATTAAATAGACCAGAGGATGATGACGATAATGATGATAATAGTTGATAACTTTTCTTAAGATGGTATATCAAAGCAATTGACTTTTAAAATGTGTGGGATATTGCAACAGAGAGGACAGGCTTAGGACTTCCCAGTGCAGCCACTATGGCGAACTGCCGATCCCATGGTCGCGGATGCCAACTGTGCAGTTAATTAAGGATAATTTGGGAGTGATTATCCTTGCAAGCTTTCTCTCATGGATCATCCAATAACTGCTTCTTGCTCCAATGGAATGCGGGGGCAGGGACGCAGAGGGCATAGCACTGCACGTGTTGGAAACTCCACAAGGCGGCTGCCATGAGCGGAGGTATCTCTGTTTCTTTTAAGATGCACCTGATTTGGACTTAAGAAACAAACATGTTTTGGAAGAAGGAGAAAGATAACTTGCGAAATGAATCAGTCACTGAGTGCCAAGGTTTTGATCTGGAGAGGACTCTCGTTATCGTAATTGGAATGCTACGTAAGTGAAGGGAGCCTTGGTCTCTTTATACATTATTTTTGCTGTGCTATGAATCGGCAAGCCTTCACTGAAAAAGAATCAATTATTAATGGAAGGAAATTACTAATGGAGTACAACTATATATCGAATGCAAGTGGGATTCAATAAGAACTTAAAAAATTTTATGGAGTGCTTGAAAGAATAGACTGTGTGAAATACTGTGGTGATTTGTGACATTGCCAACTAAAGAGAACTCTAGTTCTGATTTATGATGGTTTTGGTGAGACGCCAGCTCATTAGAAGAAACAAGGAGATAAACACTGAAAGTAAGTCAGAAGTTGTGGCTGGAGTTCTTTCTGCTTTCGGTTTCAGGGAGGCAAAGCTGTGATGCACCTAGAAATGAGCTTTCGAAGGAGGGGCAATGCTGAAGAAAATTGACTGATTACAACATGAAGAAGGTAAACAAATATTTCACAGCTACAGGATAGAAATTTCCTCTGCATGTTAATGGATTTGTATTTATTAAACGTGATTCCATCAGTGGGTGCTAGAACAAAGGATTAAGATCGGAATTGTGGAACTTGGACTAATTAAGATAATTGGTGCAGGATCAAGGAATAACATCAACTCCTGATAGCTGGAATATGGGAAGTCATCCAAAAATGTTTAATTCAGAACTGTTTAATTGGCTCTTTTGATTGTATTGTGATTTGGCATGATTTGGCATTGTATTAATGTGGCCTCCAATGGATTGTTATTAATGAAAAAAATAATAAAAATTAATTTAAAGGAGAGGGCAGGCTTAAGGTGTGGAGCAGAATTAGTTCTGTTTTAGTTTGGATCTTGTTTGATAAAGGTTTTTAGTCGTTGAAGAACATAGGTACTACTCAGCTGTTCTGTACTGAAACTGGGAACAGGAAGTGGGAAACTATGTTTTAGGCAGGTCAGCATTTGCTCAACATCTAGATTACACACACATATATATTCTCATTTTTTTGGAAATAATCCATCAACTTTAAAAGAAAATAAAGAAACAGGAGACTATATTTGATATAATATCCTCAAATTTCTGTTTGTCTTGTTGACAAATATGGGCTAAGTTGCTGTGAGAAGGTGGCAATCCCTGCCTGAGCATCTCATGAGCACCTCAACATCCAGAAGAAACATGCAACTCATTTCATAGGAAAGACATTAAGCCAAGCACTTTTTACAGAAAAGCATAGCCTCTCTAGAAAAGGTCCAGTTCCCAGCATTCTATCCTGACCAATAAAGGGAACCTAATACCAGGCAATATGGACACTCAACTCAGTCCAGCAGAAGCCACATTCTAAAGCTGAAGAGGTGAACCTCTGGCCCCAATCAGCCTCAATTAGCGTGGGTGATACTCAGGGATTATAAGAGGTGTATTGACTACATTATAGTCCTATAACATCTGAAGGACCAAAGGTTAGCCACTACTGTCATAAAGGCAGCAAGAAAATGTGACCTAAATAACTTCTTCCATTTCTTCTGAGATTGTCAGGGTAAGGATGTCAGGGCAAGGATGACCTGCTTCTGGGATTCCCATAGGCATGTGTTTGAGCCCTATGAGAACATGATGCAGGACTAGGCAGGCCATTGCCCTTACCCAGCTGTAGTCTTCTTATGTTCTTAAGCTGTTAAATCCCTGGGCATGGTCTGACAACATGTTGCACAGATCCCTTGCTGATTCTAAGAAAGTCTACATCACATCTGTGCCTAGATGGAAGACTGCTTGGGAGTTCTACGTGTTATCCCTTAAAGTAAGATATAAATACATGTTAGCTCTTGGGATTTGTGTGCAGAAATCTGTATATAAAAAGCAAATCAGCTGTGTTGGTGGTCCTTAAGCGGTAAACCTCCACAGTTGGCCAATACCTTTATTTGGACCAACCAAACTTTCACAAAATAACAGCAAGCTTTCAAGTACTTTACCAGGCAAGATGTTACACTAAGCAGGACAAGGATGGAATAAAAAAAAGTACAAAATTAGGATTGATGGAGTAATCATAAAGATTTGGCTCCAAGATGGAGACTGCAGACTGAATAAGGCTCCGCTACATACTATAGGTGTTAGGCTACACACCTAAGATTATGGGACAAAGAAGCAATGACCTCTCCCTTTAAAAAAATATAAATTTGTACATTTTTCTGGTTAGTCTGTCAAAAAAATTATGAATGAGGTCACATCAGCACCATATTTTTTAAAGCACGTTTTCCCCCAAAGACTCTTGGGAACTGCGGTTTGTTATGGGTGCTGGGAATTATAATTTTGTGAGGAGTGAAGACAGTCCCTAGGATTTTTGTGGGGGAAAGCCTTGTGCTTCAAATGTATGGTGTGGATGTGACTTTTGTGCATGTTTAACCCTGCGTCAGTGGCACCAACTCCAGAGGGCCCTGGGGGCCCTAGCACCCACAAGGTTTTTGTTGTGGGTGCTCAGCCCCCTCATGCCGCTCGCACCCCACCTCACTGTGTGCCATCTCCGCTGTGCGCTGCCACCGCCCCCTATCCCCAGGATCACACAGTCTGTAATGAGGAGGTAAAAAGCCTTCACCCCATCACTGCTATCCCTGGGGAGGTAGCTGCTTTCAGCACCATTGGCTTCACTCCTGGATTGAACAGCTGATTTGAGTGGGTCATTTCCATCAGTCCTGCAGTGTAGAGGTAAAGAATTGAACCCTCTTCCCCATACACAACATTCTCAATCCCCCTGATGCTGTTTTTTTTTTCATTTAAAGAAAAACACCCAGATATATGAAGCACAGTCCTGCATTTCATTTACTGCTTTGTTTGGAAACAAACAAGTGCAGGGCAATACAGAGTTTACCTTCTACCTTCAACTAGCACGCTAAGCCTGCTTCTTCAATTCATTCTTTCATCTCATCTCTGATTGCCTTTTAAATGCATGCATACTGTATGTCTACCTATTTATTTGGGGAATTCTGTATGAATTGGAGTGGTTGTTGGGGGAGGAAACTAATCCACGTGAATCAATTTAAAACCTTCACAGAGAATGGCAGCATAAACATTCTAAAAACATGCAATGTGTTTGCAAAGCAAGGGGGGATCTTATCGCATTCTCACTCCCTCTCTCTTGCCCTAATGCCTCTTGTTAGTCATAGAGTTGATCAGTAAAGCATTTGAATGCGATTCTTGCCTTCAAATGGTGTCGAATATTCAAGTGTGAGATGTCACGTACTGTAGCAAATTTGCTGCAATGCCTAGGCACCAAAGGGTGAGTTAAGGATGGACTGCCAGCACTAAGGTCACGACCTGCTATGGAAGTAATGTACAGATCTAGAGCACTAATGAGGGAAACAATGACTTCCACAATAATGATGCACAATACTGAAAAACATCCCATGTATTCTTGGCTGGTTCTGCAAATGTCACGGGCCCTGAACGGGAATGGGAATTTCTTTGCCCTGAATGACTTCTCTTATAACTTGTTTACATACAGTTATATAGGTGGTGTTTTGCTTTTCACATGTCCTAAAGCAATATAGAGATGATGCATCTTGTCCTTTATTTAGAGAATCATAGAATGGTAGAGTTGGAAGGGACCCCAAAGACCATCGAGTTGTGAACTGCCCTGAGATCTATGGATGAAGGGAGGCAGACAGATTTAATAAATGAATAAATAAAATGGTCCAATCCCCTGTGATGCAGGGATCTCAAATAGGGGATACATATAGAATCATAGAGGAGGATGGGAAACATAGGAACCAACTCCTAGGGGCCATGGCCTCTTCTGCTTCCACATGAAGTATTTGAAGGGGCCGGGGCCCCCCAAAGTTGATGGGCATTGCCATTCAAATGGTGTGCTTGTGCTGCGTCTTGTGACTGATTAGTTGACATCTCTGATGGGAAACCTATGGCTTTCTGTTTGTTGCTGGACCATAACTATACTCACAGGGCATGCAAGGGGCTCAGAGAAGAATCTCTTACTAGCTCTCCCTTCCTTGCTGTGTCTGCATTGCTACCCTTGCTCTGCTTGGACTGGGTCAGACTGCCCATTATCCTTGTCCAGCAATCCAATGTGACATTCAAACACATTGTACAAATGTGCCGCCACTGTGTCTCATCTGGCCCCTATGCCTAGCAAATTTGTTCTCCTTTCATGGACTGGCTGGATGCAGAGGAATGGTAGGAGGAACCAGCTGGGGATCCACCAAGGGGGAAAGGCTCAGAGCCCAGGGAGTGGTGGTGGGACAATGATGAGTAGTCACAGGGAAAAGGAGGAGAAGACGGGGAAGAGGGGGTTTCAGAAGCTGAAGGAGTAACAAGGTTTAGTGAGCTGCAAGAGTCTGTGGCAAATAGAAGTCCATAATCAGGGAAGTTGAAGCAGGGGAGGAGGGAGGCCAAGAGGTAGCTGTGAGGAAGTAGGGACTTTCAGTCTTAGCAACTGTTTCATGGATGCAAGACCTGCTGGAAATGAGTTGCTGTGCTCATTAGGCCTGATTGAGCAGATTGTGTTTTTCTAATAAAGAGTTAACTCCAACTTTCATGGTGTGGTTTACTGCCGGCTTGCTTCTGACATCTCCCTGCAACAGTGGAAGAGGAACTCTTGGGGTGGTCACACATAAACACACACGACCAAACTGAGACAATTTGTTTTTATTTCCAGCTGAGCTTAGAACAGAATGAGGAGGGCAGTCCTGGAAAAAAAGCTAACAAAACGAATCAAATATATTGCTTTCTTTAATAAATATTAGGTGGGGTGGGGGTACTAATTCAGTCTTTCTAAGTATACACATTCCAAATATAAATAACTCTTTGAACTTAACAGCAGACAAAACCCCAAAGGAATGAGCAATGCTGTTCTTTAATTTTATTTTGCATACCATATAAAATTCTAGAATCTCATCCCATAGGAGCTGAAACTGGGAAGAAAACACAGTATTTTATGTGAGATTGTGTGATTGGAGATCATAATGTTCCTTGAATTGGAGAGAGCTAAGTTCTACGTTGCTATTACTTTAATACACAAATGAAGATTCATTACTAACATTTACTGCTTTCAGTATCATTTTTATATACCATATATATATATATATATATATATATATATATATATATATATAATCCTTCTCCTTCCATTACACATACTTACCTTTTCTTCAGCTATTTGTCCTAGCCCTTAAATTTCTTTTCTTTCTTTTTTTAAACCACTCTATATGGTAGACTTATAATGGATAAAATTTGGAAGAACAGAATTTAATGTGGAAGGAAATATATTTATTTACATCTGCTGGGGGCAGATCTTGCCCAAAGAGCCTGAAAATACGTTTTACTATTTCATAAACAAGTAATGGAAAAGAAATACTTCAAAACCTATCAATACTCCCCACATACTGTCTAGTATTGCTTAGAAATCCAAGAATAAGAAAAAGATGCACCATTTGTAAAATAAATGAATCCAAAAGATGATTTCCAGGCTAAGTTATCTGCTTGCTTACAGTGCTGGGAGAATTTTTATGCTCAAGTTATAAATCCTTAAAAAGAGGAGGGGGGCTGTAAAGGGAACTCTTATATACCTTTATCTAGAATGGCACAGCTGGGGGCTGCTATAATAATCCTTTTGCTTTCATGTGGCCATCTGGAGGCCTATTAAAAGTGGTCTGTAAAACAGACTCCCCAAGTGCGTTGAGTTTGCCAGTTTCCACGAAGTCACCAAAATAAGGGAGTTTGTCCTCCTTTCGGGTGAAGTGGCCCTCCACAGAGGGAAGAAAACTTGACCTCTAACCTCTTCCGCTGCGAATACGTTGTGTATGGGTTGATTTTGATACATACGTTGTAATTGTGCAGAGAGCTACAGCTGGGTCTGTTCTGCACCTCGGGTTGTGTGATGAGACAGAAGAGGTTAGGGGATGCAAGGGTGGGCAACACACTGTAACTTTAATGAAGCAGCATGCTTCAACAGGATAATATCCCTTTTTGGTTTGTGAGCAAAGCGACTATGAAATATTGAAACAATATTGCAGGCTTTAATGGTTTTTTGCTCAAAATATTAAAAGAATTTCCCCTCTTTTCTTTTAAAAAATGCACATGAACTGTTAAATAAAAATTGAGAGAAAAACATTATTGTGATTATTCAAAGATACATTGCCTTTTTGGAGGGGGGAGGCAAGATCCCTTACTAGCTTAATGAAATCCATTTGGCAAAGGGCGTCGCTCAAAAATACACACACAGAAAGTCAAACAAGAAACATCATTTGTCCATAATAGAATCCATCCGGTAGATTTTTCATTAAGTACCTCGCTCTGTAACGTTGCTCGCAACCTATTAAACCTGATATATCAAAACAAAAATTAAGTCGCTTTCTCAAACTGCACTGGAACTCAGATCTAGAGGACCAAATAAGACACATTAATTGCTTTACTGCTTCACCGCAAAGCCACTCTTAAAATATAATTCCTTAATGAAGTCCGTTAATTTGTTCATGGCAGTACACAATCTGTTCAAAATGACACAGAATTGCACTCTGTTTTCTAACCCCTGCAGTTTCTTCTGTTAGTCACTCTGTCTTGTGTTGTTATCCCATGGATAGTAATTATTTTATAGTGGCTGTAATTAGGAGAGAATTAGGCTTGGTAAACAAAACCTGCCTTCTCCTGTTAATAGCTAAGGATAATAAATTTGGCACTGACATTCACTATATTTGGACAAGGCTTGGCCTACTTCCAGTTTTCCCAATAAGAACTTTTATTATATAATTATGCCTTGGAGGGTCTCATATTACAAGGTAATTTTTTTGTAAAGACACATATTGCATGGCTCCCAGCCAGAAAATGATATACTATAATATATGTCTCCAATAAATGTTTTAAACAAAAAAAATTCTCTAAGCAATATTCTTCCGGACTCTGAAGCGGCACACTGTTCTTCAGCATATATTATTTACTGGGTTTTTCATAATGCAAATTATTTTCTTTTGCTCATTCTGTTCAACATTATAGCAAGTGTCTTTTAAAAAGTTTGGGATTATTTATTCTTAGTCGCATTTCAGGGCCACTAATAACAGTGTTAGATTAAAAACAACAAGCAGTGTACTAGGTCTTACCAACAGCCCATTACATATGTGTTCCATTTCTGGTTGTCATCTTTCAAGGACCTCAACAGGAATGGGGAAAGAAGCTTGGGCAGGAGAGTGTACAGCTTACCCCTTTGCACCTCAGCAAAATAAATTAAAATCCTGTCCCCTCTGCAGTAGCCACCAAATCTGTCTCTGGGTCTGGTCACCAGTCCCTTCCTCACCCCCATTTCCTCCCCTGCCCTTGCAAATACACCCAACTCTATCACAAGAGGAAGCAAAACCATAGCCCCCAAAAGGCGACAGGCGGGGGGGCGGGATATCTAAGCAGGTTGATTTGGATCTAAAAGAGACAAAGAAACAAAAGAAGAGATCAAAGTATAACTAATCTAGTTTGCCAAACAGAACTATTTAATTGGCAGGCTCCCTAACAACAGTATCCACAGAGTGTAGGGTGAAATGGGGAGAGGCACAAAGCTTCCTCTGCTGCCAAAGGAAAAGGAAATGAGAAGCAAGTAACAGAAGCTGGCTGTGGTAGTAGTGGCCAGAGCACAGGTAGTGATGAGAGTCACGGGATCCTGAGGAGCAGGGGCGGAGAAAGGGCAGCCCCGGGTGTCACCACTGGGGGAGCTGAAAAAATGGCGGGCAGCACTCACCGCGGGGCCCGCAGTGCGCCCGATCCACGTGTCTCTCCTGGGAGTGGCGCGGTGGCTTGGGTGCCTGCAGGCTCTGTGCTGCCCCAAACGGTCCACACGCCACCTCCCCCTCAGCTGTAGGGCGGCTAAGTGGGAGGAGGTAGGCAGACTCCTCGGAGGCCCCGCAGAGCGTCCTGCCCCATCTGCCCCCCCGCATGGCATGCCCCGCCCCTGGGCACAGGGCATGCACACCGCCCCAGGCTCCCGATCAGCTTGCTCCACTGCTGCTGAGGAGAATGGGGCAGTGCAGTGTGTTGTAGTGGTTACAGAGCTGAGTGCACCTGGGGGGCATACAGGTTTTGGTTCTTACTAGGCGATGAAGCTGGGTGATTCTGGTCCAATGAACTTCTCTCTACCTAAACTACCTCATGGGGTTGTTGTGAGGAGAAAATGGAAGGAGGTCACCATCTTGAACACCTTGGGGGAAACGTGGGACACAAAATGTATTAAATAAATAAGCTAATACTTGCAAAATGGGCTGACTCATCCCTTCATTTGCCAGTTAATTTTCAAGGCCCTTCAAGAGGTATCACTGTTTGGAGACCCACAGCAGGTGGCTACATTCGCTTGCAGCCCTGTTTAGGGAAGCTTTTAATGTTTAATAGATTATTGTATTTTAATATCCTTCTGGAAGCCGCCCAGAGTGGCTGGGGAAACCCAGCCAGATGAGCGGGGTATAAATAATAAATTATTATTATTATTATTATATTATTATTATTATATTGACCTGCTCCCCCCTCTCTATATGCATCCTCAACATTCTTTTTTGTATTTGGTGGAATTCAATTCATTCTGAATGATCAATATGGCACAGCTATGGAAGAGAGGAAGTGATATGCCCCATTTGAGGATATATGCCAGCAGCAGCTTCTACCTACCCATGCGTTGAGCAGGCACCGTCAGGAGCTCCACAGAGCTCCTGTCTCATCCAGTATGGTGAATCCCCCACTTGCATTGCATTTCCTTTGCATTTAAATTAACAGGGTGTAATAATGTAATGACCATGGAATTTGGTAGAAGATGAACTGCAGTGGAACGAAAGCAAAGCTGCATGTGGTGAATAGAGGGCAGAATGGAAAGTGATGCCTTCTTACACCCCTAGCCAGAACAGAATATAAATGGCCTCACCACCACCATTTTTCTGCATGTCTTGTCTTTTTAGTTGGTAAGCCTGATGTCTGGACTGCTCTCTCTCTCTATCTGCATCTCTCTCTCTCTCTCTCTAAAAAGAATGATTTGAGCCTCTTTGAGACCTGCTTGAAAAATAGGATAAAAAGAGAGTGTTAACAACAACAAAAAGTGCAGTGAGAAGATTGTGGGGTTTTTTAGGTATCTAAAAACATAATTACACAGTGAGGGTGCATACACAAGCCGCCTTGGACACACCTTGTCTTTGCCCGAAACAGTGGCCCTTCCACTGAAAACCCCCAACTGCAAGGAAGTGGCAATTATAAATGGTCCCCCCAATATTTGTTGATTTCCTGCTAAACTCTTTAACTCACCGTAGAACTATTGAGTTCCTTTTATTCTCCGGTTAAAGCTGCAGTTTTGTTGACATAGAGTAAACCAAGACAGTCTCTTTATTTTCTATTTACTGCATGAATTAAAAGACTCCTTTGTTCCATTTGCAGACCACATCATACAAAGCATCATTCCCTCCCCATCTCCCAACTTGCTTTTCATTTTATAATATACCTTTTATGTAAAATGAAACTTAGGAAAGAATTGCTCAAATTCCTTTTCAAACCATAAGCTAAACAGAAAAGGATTCTCCCCCCCCCCCGCCCCGGGGAAAAGATTTGCAAAGGGAAGCGACTTAATGGCTCAGAAACAGAGAGACCCAGTTATGAGGAAGGGAAGTACAAAAAGTAGCAATGGCGGATTAAATTCTGCAATGTCGTGAGTAGTGTAAATGGAAGAGAAATGCAATGACTATAACGATGCCCTGGCTGGTGTGAGCAGGTAGGGCTCTGGGTGCAAAAGCAGCTCTGTCCTGGTTTTCTCTGCCCAGGATTTACGTTTTTCAGCAGTGGAGGGGGGATCAGGGAGAGGGACTGGAATATCTCTGAGGCTATCAGAAACCCCAATAGGACTACTTGAGTAAGATGAGGTGCAGGAATGAGGTGCCACCCAAGGCTCTATTGTCTGCAAGAGGATGCCAAAATACTCTTGGGTACTAAGCTGGTCACCACACTGGAAAATGCATGGGCCAGGCATTGCACAAAAGTGATCAAGCACAGCAGTGATTAACTAAATAAACTCTTCCTAAGCAGTCTACAATTATTATAGCATGTCTGGAAAATCATTGAAAAAAGAGAAAGGCGTTGGGGTTCCCCCCCCCTCCAAGACTTATTTTGATGCTAAAGACCTCAGGTCCACTTCAGTACTGATGTAACTCACTTGAATTATATGAAGAATTAATTTGGCCATATTACCTTTTCCTCAGGGTTTGTGAGGAGGAAAATCCCCTAGAGGTATTGACTTAGTTTATCATCATCATTAGACTGTAGAAATGTTTTATTAGGTCATCTAATCCATTTCCTCCCCTAAACAGCTAATGTAGGTTCGGCCCCTAACAGTATAATCTACTCTGCTTTGTCTAGACCATTCTTTTTATGGCTTAATATAATGATGCTAACACCACTTTTCTTGGCAAACTATTCCACATGCTATTAGGAGTTTGTTTTCCCTTGTTGTTCAGCTCAAATTATTTTATAGTTAATTTAAATCTCATTACTTTTACCTTGGCACAGATACTGTACAATGCTTTCACAAAGCCTGCTTGAGTCGTCAAGTCATTTTATTTGAGCGTGGTGTCTCTCAAACCAAATATACTTACATAGCACACCGCCTATCCTTTGTTCACCGAGTAACTGTCAAATAGCTTATTCCCAATTTCTAGCTATCAAAAGGACCACTTTGAGAAATTTAAGTGGTGGCTCCCAGGCACCTACAGGGGCCTTGAGTTTTATCTCTCTTTCATCCCCCCCCAAGCCTTTTGTTCCATGTTATTTTTGAGAATGAACCTGATGCTGTTATTTACTTGCTACTTCAGAACTTTTACTTCCCACAGTGTCTTTTAGTGGCACTCCACCAGGGACATTTGTAAAATAATAATAATAATAATAATAATAATAATAATAATAATAATAATAATAAAATGCAATTGAGGCTCTATTGGACTGCTGTTGCATGCTTCTGATGCCCACCACTATCAACATTACAACACAGAGGACACTTTGCCAATAGATCCCTTAAACGTGGAGTTGGCTATGTGACAAATCACAGCCAATTCTCCCAATGACCACTTTCTTCATGGGAGTCATGAACTGCAGCTATAATGCTGGCTGATAGTGAATCCCGCTCACACTGTAGTTTTCCTTTCCTGTTGTGTGCAGAGGCAACCATGTACTATCAGACTGGTAAGCAGATAGCACTGCATACACAATGATATACCACCAGTGCTAATAAAACTATACATTATTAAATCCTGTAAGTGGCTACATGTCGCTACTGCTTCTGCTGGTGAACACTTCGTCTCCGAGGAATAGCTATTCCTTTCCTTTACTCCTTCCACAATGAATCATATTCCACTGGCACCTTACTGCCAGTAAGGTTCTGTATAAGTAGCCTAAGAGATGGCACAGCCAGAAATGAGGCAAAGGCAAAACTATTCAGATTGCCTCCCTCCTTGTTGTCCTTCCACCAGCAGGGGAAGACATTTTTGTTTCAACAGGCTTTGGGGAGCTGACTGCTTTTAATGAAGGGCTGCTGCTGTGTTGTTTTTAATTATTGTTTTTTTTCCCCTGGGTTTTAATGGTTCTCATTTTTACCTGTAAATAGGCTTGAGTTTCGTCAGGGAAAAAGGTGATGTATTACTACTACTACTACTACTACTACTAATAATAATAATAATAATTAGAGCAACCTGAGCAATGCCGGTGATTCAATTGGTCCTAGATAATTCTGGGGGAAGCAGATACTAACTGCCCGTGTGGTGTGTGCATATTCGTTTTTTTAAAAAAATGTGAGGATTGTCAAGATCTGTCTTGAGCCTTCAGTAACACAGTTCTCTAGTACCAAGGCTGATGCCCGTTCTTTTTTGCATTCACTATTTTAGCACACATGGAGACAAAAGGAACAGCAGGGAGCTAGAGCTCCTTTTATCTTGGCTCTTTTTGTTGTTGTTGTTGAAAATCTATAAGGCAAAGTGATGGGCCCAAAGACTAACACACCCCAAAAAGTAGAGGGAGATAACTCAAGTAAGAAACCAGAACTTTCATGAGCTTTGACCTGTCATGTGAAAGTTGCCATTTGTGGGGAGATGTGAAAAGTTTTGCCAAAAAATTTAAGTAAAATGTGGCTCCTGTTCTTTTGACCACAGTGTCTAGAGACAGATAGTCAGGTCATGTATCCACAGCAGTGACCAGAGGAGAAATGACTGCTGGGAGGTGCTCAGAGAGAAGAAATGCCATGGTGCATCTGTAACAGCAAAACTGGACTCCTTCATCTGCCCCAGCTGCAATAAAACATGACTCTTCCCTATTGGTCTCTACAACCTCAGCAGACACTTTTACTCTCCAATGGCTTGTCTTTACCCCACATGGCACACTCTTCCATCTTGAAGACAAACTAATGCTTGAGACATTAGGCTGTCTCTTGAGACAGACTAATGCTGACTCTTTTGAGCATTCCCCCCCCATACATGTTTGCAGACCTTTTTGCTGACTATTGCTGTTGCTGCTGCTCTGCCATTTTTTTAAAACTTGAAAGAGCTTCTTCACTGTTTGATCCCATCCAATCAAGAATCACATATGATGATAGCATAGTATCCTTCAGCCAATCAGATTTTCCTATGTGGTGAGTGTCAGTGAAGGCAAATGAAACCCTTCTTTTGCCCTCACTTTGAAAGGGGATGGGGAAGGGGAATGCAGACAACTAGACCAACATTCTGTCCTGCTGTGTTGTGCTAGCAGTTTCATTGCCTGTCAGTGCTCCATGGCAAGACCTGACGCAGCATTAGACACACATGGTTATACAAAACTGGTGGTGGTAGACTGGGTTGGAGTTGTTTTATTTATTTATTTATACCCCACCCATCTGTCTGGGTTCCCCCCGCCACTCTGGGCGGCTTCCAACAATACCAAAATACATTAAAATATCACAGATTAAAAACTTCCCTAAACAGGGCTGACGTTAGGTGTTTTCTAAATGTCAAGTAGTTGTTTATCTCCTTGACCTCCAATGGAAGGGCATTCCACAGGGCGGGCGCCACTACCAAGAAGGCCCTCTGCCTGGTTCCCTGTAGCTTTGCTTCTCACAGTGAGGGAACCGCCAGAAGGCCCTCGGCGCTGGATCTCAGTGTCCGGGCTGAACAATGGGGGTGGAGATGCTCCTTCAGGTATACAGGACCAAGGCCGTTTAGGGCTTTAAAGGTCAGCACCAACACTTTGAATTGTGCTCGGAAATGTACTGGGAGCCAATGTAGGTCTCTTAGGACCGGTGTTATGTGGTCTCGGCGGCCGCTCCCAGTCACCAGTCTAGCTGCCGCATTCTGGATTAATTGCAGTTTCCGGGTCACCTTCAAAGGTAGCCCCACGTAGAGCGCATTGCAGTAGTCCAAGCGGGAGATAACTAGAGCATGCACCACTCTGGCGAGACAGTCTGCAGGCAGGTAGGGTCTCAGCCTGCATACCAGATGGAGCTGATAGACAGCTGCCCTGGACACAGAATTAACCTGTGTCTCCATGTGGATTTACATTTGGATTCATATCTGAAAATACATTCATTACAAGTAAAGCCATGCACAGGGGCAGCATCTGCATTCAGATGTTCAGCAGCCACTGCTTTACTTTCAGCAGGATGTACATTTGGATGTGTATCCTAATTAGTCAACTAATGACATAAAAAGTGTCCTCCTAGGTCAGGCCAAAGCCTATCTAATTCAGCATCCTGATCAACCAGATGCCTATGGAAAGCTCACAAGTGTCAGGAGTATGGACAGGAGTCAGGCTCTGGGGCCTGTAGTGCTTTGCAGAACTGGGGCCTGCCTCAGCTTGTGCTGGAGAGGCAGGGAGTGGCCACTCAGGTGAGGTGTCAGCTTGTGCTGGAGAGGCAAGGAGTGACCACTCAGGTGAGACCACTTGATAGCTCACTGCACCTGGTGGCAGGAGCTGGGAGGGATAAAAGCCCAGCATTTCCCTTCAGCTCTTTGCCACAGCAACACTATCCCTACCTGGTTGCATCTGGCCTCTTGCTCCCTGGACCCTTGCCTTGCCGACGCCTTGCTCCTTGGACCCTTGCCTTGCCGACATCTTGCTCCTTGGACCTTTGCCTTGCCGACGCCTTGCTCCTTCACTCCCAGACCTTCGCCTCTGCCTTGCTCCTTGACCCTGCGACTGCCTGCTGCTGGACCCTCAGCCCTGCACCTGTTCCTGCTACTACAGCACCATCTTGCCTCTGGTCCTGACGTCCTCAGCCAGGGCTTCAACCGCCCGCCGACCGGACCGTGACAACAAGCAGGACCTGAGGGCAACAATACTTGCAATTCCTAGCAACAAGTCTCCAAAGAAATCTAAGCAATGTAAAATCAGCCCTATTGCCACATCAAGGACAATGCTTCCTCTTACTCCTGAAGTCAGTCTCTCTCTCTCTCTCTCTCTCTCTCTCTCTCTCTCTCTCTCTCTCTCTCTCTCTCTCTCTCTCTCTCTCTCTCTCTCTCTCTCTCTCTCTCTCTCCAGTTTCACACCCTCTTCACAAGGGTTCAGAAAATCACCCCAGGGGAGGGACACAATCATGAGGAACAGAAATGCTGAAATGCTCAGCAGTAAGGAAAACTCTGTGATAAAGATGGATTAAAGTCATTCACAAGTCTTTTCTCCTGAGCCCAAAGAGGAGATGAAGACTCCAGCTGTATATTGAGACTTGGAGAGGCTTGGAAAGCAGTGAGTCTTTTTGCAGCTTCCTGAGACTCAGCACAACCCTCACTACCTGTTCTCCAGCCCAGACCTGGAGAGTATGGCAGGGGTGGCTCACCCTTCCCTTGAGCATGGTGTGGCACCAAACAAGAGCCTTTCCCTCCTTATGCAGGGGCATTGTGCCAAGCATAAATTCTAGCTGCTTATGAAGACAGTGGAGTGTGCCTCCAGGGGTGAAGTCAAACTACTGGAGAATCACAGCACCTGCTGTGGCTGCAGAAACCAGGAACCTGTAATTGCTGTCTCATGCATTGTTTTTGCTGCATTAAGGTAAAGGTAAAGGGACCCCTGACCATTAGGTCCAGTCGTGGCCGACTCTGGGGTGCAGTAACCACCTTCTTGACTGTTGGGCCACTATTGCTCTTGTCTGCTCAATCCTGGCCCCGTCTCCGCATGTAGGGGAAATCCGTAATGCACCGAGGCTTGGAGACCCATGGGCTACCCTTACCTAGTTTAGCCAGCCAGTGGAAGCCGTTTCCTGGGGTGTGGCTGCTATTGCATGCTAACAGCTTCTAAGAGCCACAGGTGACAGCTAAGTGCAGAGTGGGGACCCAAAGTTGGATGAACTACCCCAGAAGGAGCATGGTGTGTCTCCCACTAGAGGTACTATATCTCCTGTAACACCTAATATACCCCATAGAATGTAAAGACCTTTTTATATATTAACTTGGTTCCAGTCCATCTGTCTGAGAATGTGATTCAGTGGACTACTGTTCTTTAGTTTACATATTTGAATCCTTCTACAAGGCATTTTTACTGGTCTAGATAGGCCTGAATTGTAATGTCAAAGGGGAAGTTTGTAACAAAACTTTAAGGCTGGTCCCCAATGGCATCATAGCAGAAAACTAAAAGAGGTTGAAGCAAGAATTGTATAGACAAGAGTGAAGGTCCCTAATGACAGGAAGGTTAATAAAAGGGGGGAAGTGGCTTGTATGAATGCCAGTTTCTGTCCATATCTTAGCCTGATGCTTAAGGGGAATGTTTTCACTTAGATACTTTTGGTCCTCTCGCTGACATGAGGGAGATGCTGTTAATAACAGAGATTTTCCCTGATGTTGGCAGGTCTAATTACAGGATAAAACACAAAAAGGTAGAATGAAGTAACGGGTTTGTGGGTTTCTTTTTTCCCCTGGATGTCAGTTTATTACCAATCTGACATTATAACTTTAAGGGTCAGTTCTCTGCAGTCCCTGCATTACCAAAACAAAAAGAAAAGCAGAACACACAAAGAGGCAAAAGGGGACTGGGAAGGAAGCAATCTTTGTTAGTTTCCTCTTCAAAATATTTCTTCTATTAATAGTGGCTTATAAAAGAGGACTCCTTGTAAAAGCCACCTAAAATATGTGTGTGGCATATGCACACATCACTTATTTAATTCATCTCTTTAAAGAGAGCTTAGATTTGCTGACAAATAAGCCACTGAAATAAACCAGAATCCAAAATCTTGGCAAATATTTGCAGCTTTTCTCCCAAAGCAGAATGCTTTAGTGAGCCTTAGGAAATAAATGAAATCTATACGCTAAGTCTGTCTACCTAAATGTTTGTCTCCCCATTTTGGTTGCTGGTGATGTTTTAAAGGATTACTTTTCTTGATCTTATATTCTTGTGTTATACTCCATCGTGCTGTTTTTTATAGAAATGTGGATTATAAATTCATTGACAACAACAACATGACTACTAAATTTGAGCTTAATCAAAATGCCATAAAAATTGTGGGGAATACAGAGAGAGAGAGAGAGAGAGAGAGAGAGAGAGAGAGAGAGAGAGAGAGAGAGAGGAGTCTCATTGTTGTTGTCCAGATTATGAATTATGGTTCCAAACCAAAATCTCATTGTCCAGATTATGAATTATTGTTCTAGGGCAGTATGGTGTCACAAATCAGTTCTCGGTCTGACCCTACTGCCTTTCATTTAAGCTAACCTAGGGCTGAATAGTCTCATTTGAGTTCATTGACCTTAAGACTTCCAGTTGACCACTGATCAGCCTGGTTAGTCAGGCTCATGGGATCACTGTGTCCACTTCTGGGCTTTGCAGTTTTGGGGAGGTGTCGGTTTCCTGCTTCTGACCCAGTTCTGTCCAAACGAACATCCCAAGGCACTGGTCACCAAAATTATTCAGGTCTCATGAAAATGGTCTTATTCCTGATCTTGTATGTCACCTACTAAGGAACAACTATCTGATCGGTTTAAGTAAATAAATGAATGCATAAATAGTTAAATAGATGGTTTTCAGATTCCCCAGTTAAAGGACCCCTGCATTTGGGGATAGCTCTGCAAATACTTAAAAGCAGAATGTGATTAATAAAAAGCAAACAATATTTTTTTAAACAACAACAACAACCCTAAGAACAGAAAAACAGCAGCTAAAAGCAGCATAACTAATTTCCTCCAGTTACAGGTAGGTAACTGTGTTGGTCTGCCGTAGTCGAAACAAAAAATAAAAAAATCCTTCCAGTAGCACCTTGGAGGTCTCTAAGTTAGTTACTTAGAGACTTAGTTGGTCTCCAAGGTGCTACTAGAAGGATTTGTTTTATTTTTTGTTTTCATTTCCTCCAAGTTTCAAATTATTTAAGGGGGGGGAGTATTTGCCTGTTGCCAGAAATATTAAGAAGCAGGCATTAGCCAAACCTCCCTAGAACTTTAACCCACAACTGGGTGCCACCACTAAGAAGGCTCCCCTCTTTTGTCTGATTACCACCCACCTTACCTCATCAGGTGGCTAGGTCTGCTAACTACAGTATTCAGTAAAATCATGTGAACTGCGGTACAGTGGTACCTCAGGTTACAAATGCTTCAGGTTACAAACGCTTCAGGTTACAAACTCCGCTAACCCAGAAATACTACCTCAGGTTAAGAACTTTGCTTCAGGATGAGAACAGAAATCGTGCTCCAGCGGCGCGGCGGCAACAGGAGGCCCCATTAGTTAAAGTGGTGCTTTAGGTTAAGAACAGTTTCAGGTTAAGAACGGACCTCCGGAACGAATTAAGTTCTTAACCAGAGGTACCACTTTATTGCAAAATGAGATTGATTGCTCCATTGTCTATGTTCACACTTCCCAAGTGCCCTTATGTGAGGCAAAATTTCAACAAACATGTCGTCCAGGCAGGGGAGTGGGTTATACAAAAAGGCTAAATGAAAAGTTTTCTGCCTTAGCAGTTCGATTTGTGTTTTAAAGCCTGCACTTCCAGTTGTACTGTTTTGGAAAACATTTTAAAGGCTATGTCCGTAAATCACATTGGGACTTATACAAAGAAGGCAATTCATCAATACAACTATCATCACACACACACATGCAAATTTTGATCTGCAAATATAATTGAAGGGAAGTATAAACGTGCCACAACTACTGCCTTGATGGTGGACAGCATTTGTTTCACCAAAGCAATTTCCAGAGCAACAGCTGTTAGAAAAAATCCCCACAATCGGCGATTTCATGGTGGTCCCAAACACAGGCCCAACACAGAGGTACCAGTCATGGGGGACCCTTAAAAGGCTAAATGGGAAAGTGCTGCCCTGCTTCTACCCAAGCCTCCCTTATATGGTTGTGTGATGGTACCTGCAAAGAAGCGTTAGCAGGTTCCAATGAGATCTTGCTGGAATCTTGCAAAATCTCACAGAGTTCCTGAGATCTTGTGAGACTTTGCCAAGAACTTGTGGAGCACACAAGATCTCATAGGTTCTCACCGGAAGCAGCTGCCTCCGGTTCTCCACCAACAGAGAAGGTGGTAGAGTAGGCAAGGTGCCAGCAGGGGCTCTGCCTCGGGGTTCTGCCACCCGAGGCGGCTACCTCAGCCCTCTTCATGGGTAGGTCAGCCCTGGTACTAGTTCATGCCAATTGCATCGCGGCACAAGTGCAGCCTGATTATAAGCCTTTGAGTTGCTTCTCATGCTACCACAACTCATGCTGGAAGCCACTGGAAGCTGTGAACGACTCCTGTTTCTCCCTCTGTCTGGAATCTATTCAAAAGCTAGCCTTTAGTCACATGCACCAGGGGTAAAAGATTCAAACGTGGCTTGTTTCATCGTGTGTGTGTGTACACACACACACACACACACACATCATCATTATCCGTCCAAGATACCTATGTCAAGATCTGAAATGTGTTAAACAGTTGGGTGAACACTAGATACTGTCCCACAGCAGAGAAAGTGGCACGTCTACAATGTCTCACATCCCTGTCTGGAGTCGTTCTTAATGATACACCTCACCGTTAAAAGAATTATGCTATACACTGACATGGCACCATTGTTGAATTATTTTCAATATTTAATTTGCTGTGCTGAGTTACACAGCATGCACACATATGCTATTTGTACCTATACATTTATCTACTCTTTTCTCTGTCTCTTTTTTTCTCCTGAAGCCCTAACATGATTGACACTCTCTGAGAGCCAAAGTTGGAATAAGGAACATGCACAAATGATGGTTTCCTTAGCAACGGGAACCATGTGAATTCTCTTCTTTCCTTCTTGGTGATTTTTTTTTTTTACTTAGTGGTCTCTCCACATTGGTTTTCATGGAGACTTGGAGGCCTGATGTCTATTTTTCTAAAAATAAAATAAAACCAGTGAACCAAAGAGAATTAAAAGGATGTTTTGTTGTTGATTTGAATGTTTAATTTTGTTTAACTGACAAGATTCTCAAAAGCACATACTCATTTGAGCATTCATAGTTCTGTGGATTTTTTTAAAGGATCTCTTCTTAAAGGGATAAGTGGATATTCAATTTCCAAAAGAAAAAATAACTGTATATTGAATGAAGGTGACCATCCTAAACATATTTTCTGTTAAGTAAGACATATTGTATTTGAGAGAGTTAACTTTTATGTAAGCATGCTTAGGATTGTGTCAATATATGGTTCTGTTATATTTATATGTGAAAAGTACCTTTCCTTCAAATAACAAACCACAAATGTCCAACCAGCGATGGAGGATGAAATGGAGAGGTACCTAATTATTTTACTTATTTTTTTTTTATAAAAAGCATTTTCATAAAATCATAGAATCATAGAATTGTAGAGTTAGGAGAGATCCCAAGGGTCATCTAGTCCAACGCCCTGCAATGCAGGAATCTCAAGAAAACATCCATGACAGATGGATCATAGAAAATGCTACATAAAAATAGAGGTTGTTTGCTTGCCCAACCTGCCTCCCTAGCACTTTTAGCTCCTTTGCATGCAGTCAGACGCATGAAGGTGCAAACTACATAGGATAGGGTAAGGAGTCTCTAGCCCACAGGCCAAATTTAGCCTAACATGGGTCTCAAGTTGATTTGCAAGTCCTTCACACACACACCAATGATTCCACCCATCTCCCACCTGAAGGTAGAGACATAGCTGGATTGGCTCTGTGGCCAAATTCCCCCTTGGGAAACTTGAACACCCAGCAGATTTTGGCAGAAAGCAGTGTTGCCAACCCTGTACTCAGCAATTGGCCCTATACTGGCCTCACCCCAAATGTCCCCACATGCACCACCCAACCCCTTGACTTCTAACTTCAATGCATTTAGCACAAAAGTCTGAAGTGAGAGTTGAACCACATTCAGCTGAGAGAGCTAAGAAACCTGGCTCTGATCAGGAACCCCCCCCCCCAATATCAAAATGCCCGGTTATGGGAAATCCTTTTCAGCCCCTCCTTGCAGGACAGTCTGCTGCATACACCTATATACCTCTCACTTTTTACTTTCACATGTTTTTTGAATGCCCGAACAGAGCATATGTTGCCACAAGGCCACCCCCCCCCCCCGCAGTTACTAGGCAGTATTCAAAGGGAATGGGCCCTGCTGCTCCATTTCCATTGTTAGGTGAAGTGAGGTGGTTCCCTTAGGTGATGGATGTTGGGGGTGTTGAAGGTGGAAGTGGTAGTGGTAGTGGTAGTAGCCCCACCAAATTCTGCCTGAGCCCTCTCAGCCCTCCTGCCCTGTGCCTCCTAAAGTAATCTGCTGCCCTCTGCTGCAGTTGTGGACACTGCCCCATCAGTGTTGAGGGAAAATCCAGTTGCCAGTCTGGTCATGCCTGAATGCAGGGCCAGATTTAGATGAAGAGAGGCCCTAGGCTACTCCACTTGTGAGGCCCCCTCCCCCACTCTCACAACTAGAAGAAAATGGAAGAGTGTTATAAACAAAACTGAGTGAAGCCAAGGATGATGATGGGTATTTAAAATTCTACAATTCACAATTTCTCCTCTAAAGGACATAAGATATTATTGTTAAATACCATGGTGATTTTTTTTTAAAAAATGCATAAAATTAACACTGAAAAACTTTTGCAATAACTGAAGGAGGGCAAATGACAGGGCAGGAATTACATGGAGGAGGGCCTCGCTCTTCCCAGACCTGCTCTCTTTTGGCCTATGTTTTGGAGCTTTATAATTTAGGAAGGCTTTGGAAGAACAGGATGACTAGTCTTATCAGTTGAGTGGATTTTATTTGCTGCTATTCTGTGCTTCTGGTGCACCAGGGTTTACACCAGCATAATAGAGTTGGCCAGGATGCCAGAAGGGATACAATTTATGAGCTTTCTTCATTATCTGCACAGCAGGGGGTGTTCAGTCAACAGTGCAAAGGCTGAGCTGAAGCGTTTCCTGCTGGTTACCTGCTTTCAGCAATAGGGGTCGCTGTTTGGTAGTACCCAATTGGTCAGCTGTCAGATTCTAGAGCTCCCTATTGGTGGCTCTTAGGTAATTCACAAAATACAGAGTCCATTCATAAAACACATTGTTCATTCATAAAGCAGTAACATAAATCTCCATTGCTACATACTGGGTGTGTATTTCAGCGGTTGAACATACAGGTTCATGGCCATGCTGTAGTGTAGTGCTTATGCGACTGCGAATAAAAGGTGGCTGGGCTCATTGTCTCAGGATTTGGGGGGGGGAAGAGGTGACAAAACTGATTTCCAATAAGTGCCCCCCTATTTCCATAACAAGTCCTTGAGTCTGTACTCTGAATAGTGACACCAGGGACCTAGAAGGTGCAGGGCTTGCCAGTCCAACCCCTGCACAGTCTCATCAGGGCTGACCTTAAGGCAATTGGAGCAATTGAGCCAAATTGGGCCCCATGGGCCACTCCTAAGGTGGCCCCTGCACCAGGGCAATCTAGATTTTACAGACTTTGGCTGTGACCTGGGGCCCTACAAAAAAATTTCAAGTTGCACCCCACTGCTTCAAATTGGGCCCCACTGGCTAGCCCTGAGTCTAATAGTTGCCAGACCTGAGTTGCCCTGCCCTTGCATGAAGTCATGGGTTTGCAATTTTGGGAGAGGGGAGACTGCGGCACTGGGGAGAGGGCAGGCTGGTGAGGCCCCCTAGATTTAGAGGCCCTAGGCTTTAGCCTACTTAGCCTATACATAAATCTGGCACTACCTGCATGTGGAAGTGGTGGGACAGCCCTCTTGTCCTTCACCACAAGTAACAAATCTCTTGGGCCACCCCATCCTCTGTTCTGCTTTCTTAGCAGAGGATGGAGATGAGGCAAGTGCTAGGAAAACACCTAGGGCTATTTGCATGAATACACCACACAGTAAGTGATACTTTGTTGGCAGGATAATAAGTGCTAAAAGACCACTTACCTCCTCTTGTGTGTCTGTGTGTGTGGTTTTTTTTTTTAGCCCGCAAGAGTTTGGAACATATATGCAAAGCACAGAAGAAGTCACTTTTATTGCAGAAACCTCTGGCATGCTGGTATACGAAGTGCTTTTAAAGAGACACCATCAACTTGAAATCTTGTCATTTTTAAGTGTTAAAAGTGGTTTCATATGTTATACTTGTCCTCATATTTCACTTTCATCTCCTTCAAAGCCATTCATGAGGATGGTTAGCCTCGTTGCCCCTCCATACCCACAGCACAATCAGACTTCAGTTGGGAGGGCTGTCTATGGATGCAAAGGAATATATATTTGCTTCTAAGTCACCTTTAGTCATTTTCTCTCCTTGCTCCCCTCCTGCAAACAACAGGTACATGAGGCACACACAGGACCGTAGCTCAGAACTGCATTCCATAAGGAACATGAAAACACCTGGCCTATGTTGTTCTAATTGCATACTTTGTTTTTCCATGGGCTATTACTGCACTCTGGTCCAAACGATTGGCTGATCCAGAATATTTTATTCCACCAGGAGAACAATTTTAAAATAGCTCATAGTGAAATCCCTGTAAAATTCAGCTCAAATTCTCACATTCGTTTACGACATGATAAAGTCACTGCAATGTGATTCCCCCCCTCCATTATTTTCACTTGTACGAGAACTGTTATTCTGAAAGTAGTGAGATCTAGGGTCTATTGTAGTTTAGAATCCAGGAATATTACGTTCTCCACAATGTGCGGACATAACAAATATCATTGCAGGAAGCAGGATCCAGCCTCCTTGGAGCCTCAGCTTTCTGGCAAGCCTCAGTAGTGCCAACACCTGCTCTGAGAACTAGGCCCAGATACCCTGGGCTTTGTCTTGCAGCAGCAACAACAGCATACGCACCTGCAAGCCACGTATGATTGTAAATTTTACGCAATGCCCAATGGATGGATATGTCAATTTTGGTTCTCTCGGTTTCTCATTTTTCCAATCTCAAATTCTGTTACCCACCTATCTGCAACTATTTGTGAATCTGTTTTCTTTAAAATAATAATAATAATAATAATAATCCTCATAAAAATTCTTCAGAATTTTGGTGTGTATATCTTCCAAAGAACCCATTTTTAATGCAGTTTTGACTAATTTACAGATTCATGCACATTTTTGTCAGCAATTTCTCCTTGACAGATGTTTGGCAGAAAAGTATCCAAGATGCTCTCTACTTTGAAATGGATTAGCTACAGAAGGAAGAGGAAAAGTGTGGCTTTGGATATTGGGGGAAACTTAGAAATAAATTGTTGAAGATTTCACTTGGTAGGTCTAAGCCCTGGTTGCCCTAATGGACCAGTCTCCACTGGCTTCGGTTCTCATATTGTTTCTGAAACAATAATACCTTTGAATGCAAACTGAATTGAATTCCATCCCTACCATGGAGTGACACTGTATGGGAATGCCGTGGGTAGCAGGCATCCGCTCACCACAGATCACAGGGCTGGTGGTGCCCACAGTTCACCACTAATAAAGTTATACTGAGGGATAATGATGTTGAGGGACTGCCAGATGCCACATTGCTGAGATGCCCCTCAAACCTGGATCCAGGCTTGGCAAGAAGGCCTGTTGAAAACAAAGGGGCAGCACATGAAATGACCAAAGGAAACGACTGCCCAGCATCATTAAACCATCCCCTGAGCTTTATGAAAGATTGAAAGAAGCTTGTTGGGATGAAACAGCCAGGGAATAGCTCTTGGGCAGTCAGCCAGAGGGCAAAGAAATGTGAACAATGTGAACTGGCCTATGAGTAAAGTGTGCTTTGGAAACTTTCACCAGACAGCATCCCTCATAGATTTTCTGGCGCAATTGCAAAATTCTCATTTCTGCAGAATGAGGCAGCTATGTGATTCACCTTTTGCTTTCCTCTCAATAAAGGATTTAGTTCCATGCCCACAGCAACAGGGGCCTGTTCTCCCCCCCCCTCCTGCCACCTCCTTGATGCTCTCTTAGGCCTTTCTCAAATCCTCCTGTTTACTTCCACAGGTGGAATTGCGATCTGCTCTTCTTGTACATGCTTATTATTATTATTAATAATTCCCCCCCCCCAACGTCTTGATATTTCTGTGTGGCTGCCGTGGGAGATTTCACAGGTGGCTGATGAAGCTCGTTATATTTATTTGGACCTCCTCAGCGCTCCTTAAAAGGCAATTAAAATGAGAATGGAAATGACTGTATGTGGTCAAGCACACCGCTGCCTGACAATTCACACAACTGCCAGCAGAATATAAAAAGGGAGGGATGTTTGCACTGGCACAAGGCGAACGCAGCTGTGCTAATGGCTTCCCAAACTTCTGCATTTGAAATTTGCCCAAGAGGAACTTTTACAATGGCATCGGTGACTGAAGCACATTAACCCTTCTAATCTATACATTTAGCAGACCGTAGGGCAGGAATGGGCAACATGTCCCTCCCTGTCAATCATAGTTTTGTCCTCTGGCATATTAACACGGGGTGCACAGCAGGGCCTGTTCTATAGACTGGCACTAGCTGCTACACAACAGCTTCCCCCAGTGGTGGACCTACATTTTGGGGGCCCTGAAGCTTGAGCTATTTTGCAAGCCCCTTCACAACCAGCAACAAGGTCTCGGTAACCACTGTTATCTTCTTCCATGCGGTTGTTTACAACAACCTTTACAACATCTAAGCTACTGACTCTCAAGCTTTGCGGTTGTTGAAATACATACAACAACAAAAATTAATAAATCTGAGTCAGCATCTGCTAGACACATTTTTTTTTAAAAAAGTAATGTGGACTAAAGTCACTTATGGAGTCCCTCCGGGATCAGGGGTCCTGAAGCTTAAGCTTCATTAGTTTCATAGTAGATCCCCCCCCTGGCTTCAACTGCTTTTGCAATCTACCCACCACCACCACCCACCTTTCAATGGTGGGGGTGGGGGTTTGCATTCTTCCAACATCACTGCATAGGTGGAGCTTGTTGCCAGTATGTAAGTGCAACCTAGGCTGCATCTAGGCACATCAAAGAAGCATTTCAGTTAAATGTGGTTTAAACTTTGTATGAGAAACTGTGTTGGCAAAAACAGAACTCCATCTGGGGTCACAGTGTTATCATGCATATAAAATGCTTTTTCTTAACCCATCTAGCTGAGTCCCTAGAACAGGCACCTCCAAACTTTGGCCCTCCAGATGTTTTGGACTACAATTCCTATCTTCCCCGACCACGAGTCCTATTAGCTAGGGATCATGGGAGTTGTAGGTGAAAACATCTGGAGGGCCGCAGTTTGGGGATGCCTGCCCTAGAATGATCACTTTAAAAATACCTGTACTCCCATCAGTGGTATAGCTTAACCCTAAGGAAAGAAGGAAAGAGCAAGAAAGGTCTCCCTATTTACATTTAGGGATTGGTTGAATCTATTGGTTTTGGTCTCCCTCAGTTTCTAATTTTTCAAGTCGGTTTGATATTCTTTTTTCATTAAGTTCTCCTGAAAATTCATCAGCACTTTAATGAGAATTTCTCCTAGTAAGCACATGTTTGCATCCAATTTTGCCTTAGGGTTAGGACATACCAATTGCCTACTGGAAGACTGCCTTGCAAAAATAGATTTTAAAAATAAATTCTAATACTGTATATGCATTTCGATGCACACTTTACCCTAGTATATGCATTTTTGTACATATTACTTGGCTTAAGGGTAGCATTGCAAAATTCAGAGAAGTGAGAATTTTGAAGAATGGCTGTGTTTTGGCTTGCATATCATTTTAAAAAGTGCAAATTAGGTGGGTCTAAATGAAAATGGAATTGAGCTTCTTCCCCGTCCCTATTTATGCCGACAACATATAAATTTCAAGGCAGAAAATGATTTTTGGCTGTGACTTAGCTCTCTAAGACCTTCACAAGAGATGGTTCTCAGGGTCAGCGTTCTCAGAGAATGCAGTTTCAGTATCCCTTCATGTCTGTTTTACAAAACGTTTCTGTGGGTCATCGTCCAGCGGTTTATATTGCTCAAAGTGCTTCTGTTGGTCTTTTGTATTCCTTTTACATTCCAGAAGGTTGTTTTAGAAAGTTGCAGCCCAACTTTTTTATTTTCTGTGTTGCAACGTATATTGTATTTTGATATGATCATGATGTCTCTGTCGCACCTTAGTACTGGAAAGAGTTTTCTTTTGATGCTTAACGTAGATGTAAATTGAGCTGTGTATGTATATATGTATGTGCATATAGAAAAAACAACAGTATTTTGACAAATTCCTAGGTCCAAATTAGATCTGATGTTAAATCTGGGTAAACCTTCAACATATGGCATTTGGGAGAGTATTGGGAGGGAAGCAGAGTTGAAATCGCTGCATGAGGGTGGGCAGGGGTGGCGACTAAGTGTTTTCTCCAACAACAAAAAATCCATCTTCAGAAATAGTTTTTGGTTCCAGTAGGGAAGTTTTCATAAAGGCAGAGGGAATTTTCAGCAGAACTGCAATGCAAGGGGGGGGGGCTTAGACTTACAGTACTTACAAAATGAAAAAAGGTCTATAATAAATGCCTAGAGATGCATGTAACATGAACAATGGTTTCCATATCCTGCAGAACAAATAATTAAATAAATAATTTGGAATATCCTGCACATTTCAGAACAAAGGGAGTTAGGTGCATCATATCAGACACAGTGGATGATCTCCAACTAAGTTTTACTATGAGTAGACCCACTGAAATTAATGAACATGGCTAAGTCAGGGCCATCAATTTCAGCAAGTCAAATACCACCCAGTAACACCTTAAAATAATCATAGATATCATGTTGTACCTGCTATATACAGTATCTACACAGGAGAGGTTGTAGCTCAGTGGTGGCACATATGCTGTTTAGACAAAAGGCTCCGGATTCGATCCTTGGCACTTCTAGCTATAACTGGCAAAGACACAAGTCTAAAGGCCTGGTGAGTTTCTGACAGCCAATGTAGACAGCGCTGAGGTAGATGGAGCCATACCTAGTCTGGCTTGATATAAGGCAGCTCCTTGTGACATTGTGAGTCCAATTCTTATTCTTGCCCTGTGGAGGTTGTGGGGGGGGGTGGATAGACAGAAACACCATGGTTTCTACACCACATGAATATAATAAAGGCTGCATGCCACTTTGTAAAGAATTCTCTGGCCATTTTGGGAACTGTGCTAATGCATGAAACTCTGATCTGCCTGAAGGGTCATAACAGTGTGAATTGCCTCTGTCACCAATTCCCTGGAAAAGAAGATTCACATAACCATTTTTCTCCCCACTGTGTGGTGATGATTTTCAGGAGACGGATCCACTGCACATTTGGGTGTGTTCAGGAAACCTTGCAGATATGGGTAGGTGAATTACCCTAATTCTTCTTAGACTTAACATATAAAGGCAGTATAATTGTATTAGACTCCATTTGTATAATTGCATTAGAACTAAAATTACAGTAAATTCTCAAGAGCTACTGCCAAAGGGCTCATAAATTCGAGGATTTATTTGGCTGCACACATTTCTTAATATGAGTACAATTTAATCTAAATGCCATTGTAGTTGGCAGGCGGGGGGATTCCTCCTTGCTAGTAAACAAAGATTTCTTTCTCAGTATAGGGCACAATCCATCGGAAGACAACCCAATTTTAAGTCTCAATAATTTTCCATGCGAACGATTTATGCAGTAGTAAATTTTGAAATGTGGGAGCTAATCATGACAATCTTCCATAACTACACCACCAAAGAAAGTTCAAAAATGCTGGAAATTGTGTTGATCCATAGCTTAACGCCCAATTTATTAGGAGTGGCAGGCCATTAAGAGAACAGTGAGTTAGTAAAAAGTGGTGCAGTGATTAGCATGTTGGACATTAGCTGGATTCACTTCCGCAGGGTTCAACTGGATTGCCATGAGGTTCATGGGGTGACCGTTGGCCAATCCCTGCCTGAGCGTAGCCTGGCTATCAAAGGGATTGTATGCCAGGCCAGACCTGTTCTCCAATGCCCTAAGCTTAAAATACAGGCAAATGCCACTCCTGCAGATTATGTCATTGGTGCTATTATGAAAAAGTATTGGAGCAGCATTCTCCCATATTCCTGCTCCACTTCACTTAACTCATTCTGCTAAAATCAACATATTGTAGAAAAGCACAACTCTGGATGCGTCATCTCCAAATTTTGTAGGACTAGGATGAAGTATGTGCTGATCTCCAGCTATGAGAAAATTGCCTGCATTTCATTCAGCAATAATCAGGAAGATTACAAGTGATCAGGTTTGGATTCCCAAACTGTGATATGCAGGCTTCATTCAAGGGATCCGTGTTGTGTCTGTGGATTTGTGATTGAAGACAGGTGACGGCACATCCATCTCATTAAATATGCAAATTGATTTGTAATTGTATTTTTATTGCTTCTTTTATTTCTTATATTGTATTTTGTTGTATTACAATTTGAACTGTATGGAATTAAAATTGCAATGGGGTAAAATGGAATATATAAGAAATAAAATTAGCAAAAAACAAAATCAATTAAAATCATACAGCATCTACCACAGTACACTGCAGTGGTGCTGTGATAGCAGGCAAAAAATCATTAAGTGGTCCGCTACTTAGACCCACAGCAATTTTCAAGTGGTCCAAGTATGGGAACCACTGCCTTATTGCAACCCACAGTGGTGAAAAGTCTCTAGGAAAAGCATGTAGAAAGATGGAAGATATTTTAAACAGTCAAACCCACAACACTTATTCCCACTCCCATTTGTGTTAATGTTTCATTTTCCAGATTTAGATTCTTTGTTGGTGATTTCAAAAAGTCACATATCCAATAACATTTTATTTAAGCTCTTTAAAACCTGCCAAGATAAAAGCTAATCTTTCCTGTAATCAGTATGCAGAGATGAAGAGAAGAAGCAGCAAAGCAGTTGCTGCATGTTTGCTGACAAAATATTTAATCCAAACATTTAATTTCAATCTGCCACTGTTCTCAGTTGGTATAATTACTTTAAGCAAATATCATGTAAGAAGAAATGGAAAATAGTCTCAGCCAGCGAAATGTAAATAATAAAAAATAATCATCATCATTGCAGGCTTAAAGCCTTCTTTAGGGTCTGTTCTGTAGACTATTTTAAATGCTTTAAGTGGCTTCACATTAATTCTAACATCACAGTCTGTGATTCTGCCATGCCCACGAATACTATAAAGCCCTGCAAATAACATGCAGCCAAAAATACTGTCTTTTCTTCTGATTGGAATTTACAGATCCAGCCATAAACGTAATAATGGATACACAAATGTCACACAAATCTGGACAGTCAAATGACATCATGAGATTTAAAATGCTCAGTAAATTTCCACACCATTATTATTCACTCGGATCGGAGACATTGATTGATGTTTGATTTGATTTGTCCAGATTTACAGTAGGTTATTGCTACTTGATTCCAAACGTGGTGTGGGTGTGTTTGTACGTACGTATGGGGTATGATCTGTAGCAAGGCTGGAATGAATTGACACCTACATTTTACAGCCCCTTTAACATACGGTGAAATTTTGCACCATTTCTCTCATTTTCAGGGTAATGTGTGCTGTAATGCATGCTGAAACTTGCCAGCTTATATTTAGAATCAGGGCAATAGGTCTTTCATTAACTGGGACCAGTCAAATGAAATATATCTCACTAATTGAAATGATTGTGCTAGTTCTCAGCCCAATTCAGAATCCAATTCAAAGTGCTCGTTCGTACCTTGATAAGACCTGAATGGCATAGGGCCAGATATCTGAAGGACCACCTTTTACCACATGATTTACTCCAAATGCAGAGGTTATCTTCAGAAACCTAGTCCTTTTCCACCCCCCCCCTTAAATGCTTAGTTTAAACTTTTATAAAATGCAATTGGCCCCTGCCTTCCAGGGTAAAAACATTAGAAGAACCATAGTGCCAATCCAATGCCTGTGGGAAGACCACAAGCAAGGTATGAGAGCCATAACACTCAGGATCCCCATCTACTGGTGTATAGAGGCAGGCCACCTCTGATACTGAAGGCAGTCATCATTACTAGTAGAAATTGACCTTCTCCTCCATGACATTGTCTAATCCCTTTTGAAAGCTATCCAAGTTGGTGACTATTACTATTACTTGTGATGGGTGAAGCAAGTGGTGACCAGGAATAGGGTAATCTCTGTTTTGGTACCCTAGTTATGGCATCCTCTCCAGGAATTCTCACCTGGAGCAAGGGATGTAGGAAGGCACCCATTTCCACAGCAGTTTACTTTTCCACTAAATAGTAAATAAGTTCTCTCTCTATTTACATAATTATCTATGAAATTTATGTAAGTTGGGTGGAATCTACACACGCACATATATATATTTATTAAAAAAAACATTCTGCAAATGCTTTTTAAAAGCTTTTTTAAAAAAATACATTGAATTTTCCATCAGGCTCACCATCGCCATCTAATGTCACATTGTATATTGCACTTAAACACACACTTTTTGCAGCTCTATAGCTGAGTCCTTACAAATTTAACATAATGACATGGCACCAATCATTTCAATGGAAGGACCATTCATTTCAATGCAAAGGAAATGTAATTTAAAGGGGAAGGGGAGCCATCAATTTCTGTATCTTTGCAGACTGCAGGGAGAAAAACCACATAGCTTATTCCAATCGGTATTTGCTTGATTGATTTCCATTTCGGCTATTGGACGAATAAATGAACATTGGTGATCTTTGCTTTTGCTTCTCTTTTTGTTAGAATTCTCTGACATCCCTACTTGGTGCAGAGTCTGATGCCCTTTGCTAGATGAGGACCTTTTTATTCCTTGGGCTGTTAGATGGGCATTCGTTCATTTCCCCCACCCCAGTCCCAAAAGATTCCCACTGCAGACCTACGGTATATGATACAGCTCAAAATGTTCAATAGGTCTCCTCCACCCTCTAGAGAGCCTTTTTAGGAATGTGGGTCAGTGTAGTGTGTGTGTGTGTGTGTGTGTGTGTGTGTGTGTGTAGTGAGGCCATGTTTGTTCTTGCTGTTTTTGGATATCATTTACTGAAGTTCTTATTAATGTGTTTTTAACTTATGTAAGACCCTCTAAAAGTCCTTGTACTAAAGACTGGGGTGTGAAATATGTGCAGAACAAACAAAGAAATGAACTTATCTACCCTGGTAACCAGATCAACCTTCAATTAGGTTTGGGCAAGTCATAAACGACATCGTGCACGGGAGCTGGATAACTGCATCTCGACCAGGTAACAAAACCTATTAACATTTAAATTGAGAATCCCAGGAGGGGCAAGCAGACTAGGCAGAATACATAACTCCTTATGTGTGACAAGCCGTTCGCTATGTATGGCAGACAGGATTAAACAAAGGAAATGCAACATATACACCTATTGAATAGGGCTCATTGTCCAAAAGGAAATACACACTCTGGTAAGCGTGCCTGGTACCCTTAGAATCCTGCACGCACGCACACAGAACCAGTCATGCCATGCAGGGCAAACACAGCAAGCATAACTGGTATGCTCATCATATTACTATTTTATGCTCATGCTGGTTGTACCTCCTGAGCCCCCCTAGATATTCCCCTCAGTTTGGTGACAGAACTGTGCATGCCACATAGTTACTCCTGGACACACACACCCCTCCCTAGACTATTCCATTGCCAGTGTTGAAGTAAGTTTTAGGTACCAGTCCAATCAGGTTCTGTACGTGAAACTGGAGATGGGTGGGCGAGGGTCTTAGGTGCTCTCTCTGCCTTGGCCTAAGGGAGATATACCCCAGGGCTGGCCCTGATCACAGGGTGCGAGATAGCTCTGCTCCTTAATTAATCACAATGGGTTTTTTTAATCTCAGCGTACTCAAGTCAGTTTAAGTCACAACAGTGCCATGCCAAATATCCATTTGTGTCCATGCAAGATAGCAATCTGGGCAAGATACTAAGTCATTTCTCAAGCAGAGCAGGGGCTTATACAGTACAGCCCAGAATATTAGAAACTGTCCACTGCCTGTTGGGTGAACCTGATAAACTAAGCCTGTTATCGTCGTTGTCGTTGTCGTTGTCGTCGGTGTTGGTGTTTGTTATAGTTTCTTACCCACCCTTCACCATAAGGTCCCAGGACCTGTTACAACAGTAGAAAAACACACACACACACATAAATAAATTTAATAAATAAATAAATAGTGAAATCAGCTTTTTAAAAAAACAAAACAAAAAACAAAAACCCTGTACAATGCATCTATCTTTCACTTAAGTTGGTAACTTGTAGACGGATACCAAGCCTCACACTTTTTCTTCTGCTCCTCTTCTGTAGTAGCTCCAGTCACAAATGATATATAACATATCTTTTTTTGGGGGGGGGGGTAATATTGGCATCCTTTGGTCATTAAGAAGCAAAAGAATCTCACTAATTTATTGTTTAGCAAAAGCATTCAAAGATTAGAAATAAATCCTGTCACACAGATCATCCAGCCTAACTTGCCGTAATTAGGAAATGCAAAACATATCGAAAGGGGGGGGAGGGCAAAAAAATAGGCGGGAGCCTGAACTTAGCAGGTTCCAAAGAACCTCAGTGGGTGATGTTGCTTCTTGAGTAATTACTACAATAACTCTTTGAAGTGAAGGGTGCAATTTTGTTTACTCCTTAGCCAGTCTTGCTTGTATTACAGGTCAAGCATGTATGTCAAAAACTGTTGGCTTTAACCACAGCTTTTTCTGTTAACTTATCTGATTTGTTTACATGGCTAAACAGTTGGGGCTCCTCTCCCTCTCTCTCTCTCTCTCTCTCTCTCTCTCTCTCTCTCTCTCTCTCTCTCTCTCTCTCTCTCTCCTGCAAGAAAAGAATTCCACTACTGCAGTGGTTAGGAGAAGCACAGGCTGACAATGGTAACCTAGTTCTTTATTTATTGCTCCCAGCAGGTGTCAGATGCTGTGGTTTCTTTACAACCATCAACACCCTGGGGCTTTTTAGTTCCACATACAAGATAAGGAAGATGGGGGATGGCAACTAACCTCCAGGGATTAGGTACCTGAATCCTATCCCAACTGCTAGCAGACTCCAGCTGTGTCTAAATGTGTTTTGGTTTTTTTGCTTTGTTTTTTGAGGGGGGGGGGGAGAGGAGAGGAGAATTTCTGATGTTCAGTGGTTGCTGATTACTTCCAGATTTTAGTTCTACCCCAGTGGAGATTGGCTACAAAGAGTTTTAGCTGTTGTTAACAACTGCAATTGCGCCAAGGAAATGTCTTCTTTACAACCAGTTTCAAAAACATGAACTGTTAAAGCAGTGTTTTAAGGAAAGGTGTGGGGCGACAAGGAGAGAGAGATCTGCAGATGTCTCAGGAAACCCGTTCAAAACAGTGTAGGAAGTTAAATGTGGACAAGCCATACTTATTGTGCGTTCGTTCTTTTACCATGATGAGTTCCAATAAAACTTCCAGCTGCAAATTAATTGACAGTTACCAAGGCTGATTTTAAATATCTTTGGATGCTTTCATAAAAGCAACTATGGATTTTTACTCTGATGTAAGTTCTTATCCCAGCAATCCTTGTTTTCCTGTAAACATTCCTCCAAATTTCACAGCTACCTCAACTCCTTTTGATGCAGAAAGTTTATTATAATAAAATCGGATGCTAGAGCAAAAAGTCCCCTCCTGCTTCTCTGTTAATACATATAGCTCTGTCTTTATTGCATATAGATGTAAGCCATTCATAAATAATATGGTTAGTTCACTGTAGATGAAGGCATCATTTGACCTGTGGAAAAGGAGGAGGCAAGTTACATCGAAAGCTAGAGATTTACACTTAAAAAGCAAAACAAAAACAATTCACTCTGGGCTTGGTGAAAGGTACAGTGGTACCTCGCAAGACGAATGCCCTGCAAGACGAATCTGATGGTGACTCGCAAGATGAATTCGTTTTGCGAAAAATTCGTCTTGCGAATCACGGTTTCCCATAGGAATGGATTGAAATTTAATTAATGCGTTCCTATGGGCAAAAAAAAATGCAATGCATTCCTATGGGAAACTGTGATTCGCAAGACGAATTTTTCGCAAAACGAATTGACTCGCGGAACGAATTAAATTTGTCTTGCGAGGCACCACTGTAATTATATCTTCAATGCAGTATATAATATAACATAACCTATTGTCAGAGGGTCGTCGTGGCTACTCTAGAGTAACTCCACTTGAGTCCAGTTTGTCTTCAAAGATGTTTCTTTTGCTAATTATTTACAGTGTAGCTTAAAACACGACCTCTCATCCTGAATCAGAATCCAGCAATGGCGTACATCTGTTCCTACGCAATGGCGTACGTCTGTTCCTACGCCAGCAAAGTAGTCAGGGCACCCCAAAACGCCTCCCCCTTGACCTGCGTCGCGGCGCTCTCCTTACTTCTTGTGCCGGAAGGAGCCCCCCTCAGTTTCCTCCGTGAGTGGTCGGTGCGCTGGCTCTCCAACATTTCTGAGCCCCTGTGTGCATCTCTCTGCCCCCGAGCTTTCCCATTGTTCCTCACTCTGATTCCCCCCCCTCTGAGTCTCTTCCTCCCCCTCTGACTGCTTCAGAGCCACTGCTGCTCCCTGTGCTTGGCGAGGTGGACGTCAGGATGATGGGGGCTGGCTCCCTGTAGGGAGTCACCCTTACATCTGTTATATATATTATGCAACATATAAAGAGTTGAAGGTAATCCAGTGTCAAAGTTAAAAGCTCAGCTTTTGGTTCAGTTTCAAAATAAGTTAAAATCTATTTCAATTTTTAGAATTTCAGCAGCAAATCAAGCTCTTGCATTCCCTGAAGGACTTCAACTGCTCCCATTCTCCCCTTAATCCCCACTTGATCACCACCCATTGCCTGCTCCCCTGACAAAAACAAAACAAAACACCTATTCAGCTACCTGATCCACCTTCTCTGACTTGGGGAGCGCCCTCTCTGGATCCATCCCCCAAGCAATGGTGGGGAGGGGGTGGTGCTAAGGTTTTTTTTAAAAAAAACTAAAAAAAAAACACTTTTTATACATAAAGTTAAAATAGGGTTTGAAAAATACAGTCAGGAGTTCTCAGAGATGAAATTGCGGATGTAACAAAAATATGTAACTTGTCCTTCAGATCAGCTTCCATTCTTGAAAACTATAAAGTGGTCAGCAGAGGTGGCAGTATCCCCATCCCCGGGGGATGAGAGAAGGCAATGTGATTTTGTGTGCTCCATGTTTACATTTTATCTGCTCCTTGCAGGCTCTGCATCAACTTTTGCGCTGGGATTCTACTGTAGTGTGTACAGGGGAAGGGTATACCACAACAGAAGCCACGTGTGACCAAGGGACAAGCAGACCTTTTAACTTATATGGTACACATTTCCCCCAATGGCTTTAATTAATTCAATCCGTTCAGATATGTTAGACAGTTGCTATCAGTCATCATACAATCACAAATTATTACATGTGCTTTGATAAATGTGAGGAAGCTATTATGTTTTTTCCTGTATCAGGTTGTTGATCGACAGCTATCCAGATGCTTTTAGCTGATAACAATCAGCCAAGAGCTGCCGCTGATTATAACGAACTGTGAAAAATGTGGCTAATCTGTGTTGGTTTGGGGGTGTCTGGAAATACAGTCTTTTGATACTTTTTGTGCTTTCCTGGCTGCGGGCAAAATTGGCTGACATCACCGAATATAGTGTAGTGACCAGTCTGTGCTAGCAAGTGTGTGTGTTTATAATCTGAAATGTGGCATCAGTGCCTTGATGGCATAGCGCAGGGGTGGGGAAATTGTGGCCTTCCAGATATTATTGAATTCCTACTCTCATCAGCCCCAGGCAGCATGGCCACTGGTCAGGGATAATGGAAGCTGCAGTCCAGCAGCATCTCAAAGGGTGTGGGGCTCCTACCTTTTGCATAGGGGAAGCAAAAACAGCAGCACAGTAGCAGTAGCAGCTGCCTACAACACAGGCACAGGAATTCAATGGGGCAAAGTGAAACCTCTGACATCAGTAAACTCAGTGCCTTCCATTTCTGGCACCATTTGTCTGTCTCTGCAATCATCACCAGCTCCTCGCTCAAACACTCCCATAATTCACAAATTTGGCATTGTGTCCATCAGGGTACTGGACTGTTGCGTCCTGAATATAGGCTGCTAAGCTTGTAAGGTTTGGGACCAAAGCAGATGCTGCACCCACCTATTTGATCCCACTGGAAACACTGTTTCCTGGAGGGAAAGCTGGGACCAGACAAACATGGAAGGAACATTGCTTACCCCTTTGCCATGCATGCCACAGCCCTTCTCTACATTACCTCCACAGGCACATAGCACATGGCATGGTGGGGCTGTGCTACACACCTGTCCTCCATCTGGCGGAGCCACTGCTGCATTCAGGGATGGAGACAGGGACAGGCAAGGAGGTGGCAAGGTCAGTGTGGTGCAAATTTGCCAGCAGGGGCACCAGAGAGCTTCACTAGTGTGTTCGCACCACGCTAGCCTTGCTGCTCCCTCTCCCCCTGCCCCTACATCCTAGTATGCAGCAGCAACTCCGCCAGAGGCAGGTCAGCTAAATGGCACAGCTTCCACCATGCTGTCCACTACTGCCCTGTGCAATGCTTCTGCCCCTTGTCGTGTTCCAGATGTGGGAAAACACACATTTAGAACTCTGCAGAGGGAACAAGACAGTTTGAAGCAGAAAGAATCATGGGCATAGCCAGGATTTTTGTTTGCAGGGCAGGACTTTTGTTTGGGGGGCAGAACCACCCTGATTGGTCAGTTAGTTAAGTATTTCTATTGTTTTGCTTGATCTTGTTTGGCTACTCCCATGTGAAGAACACTTCACTTTCTGCATGTAACAGCATCTGCATGTAATATCAAGTTTCGTCCTCTAGTCATAAGTTTCCATGTGGCAATCAGATTGTTTTGTATGCTGTTCTCTAACAGAGAGGAGTGAGCTGGGTTGTGCTTTGCTATTTCTAAACAGACAGCATTAAGTGGCCCGGAGAATTTAATTTTAACCAGACCAACAGTAATCTTCATAAACAATCTAACAAGTGGAAAAGAGAGGGGGAGAAAAGCATTGTGTTTGCTAGCTAAATCCATCCATGGAACATAACAAGAGGTTATGCCACCACCTCAAATGATCAAAGGAGCTATTTTATTTGATTACAGTGGAAAGTTGCCACAAGAGCCAAAGTCAGAGAACATTATCATCTCAGCATAATTATTCATTAATGATTTACTTTAAATTCATTCTCTCTCTGAAAAAGGAATTGATTAGAAATTGGATTTAAAAAAAGAAGTGGAATGATTAGATGTCTCTAGCTGTGAAGAGGCAGCCAAGGGCCATCTCCGACACCAGAACATACCACAGCCTGCCTTGTCTGCGGGAGCGAGGGGAGGATTATTTCGTTCCACTGCAACATATCACAAGTGGCTGTAGCTACTTTTACAAACGCAACCTTGTCATTGCAATTTGTCGCACTTTTGGTGAGCATTTTAGCACACTGAAGTTTCGTCTCCTCTATCTTGTAGCCAATAATCATAAAGTGCATGGTGCAGTAATGAAAAAGGCAAGATCACAACATGGGATATAGTAACACCACTATGGCTATACAATATAAAGTCAGATTGCAAAGTGAATGCAGCTGCTGGCCTTGCATTCAAAGTCTGTGCATCTATGGGAGGGGGGAGTTGATAGGTCAGTGGCAAAGCATGCATAGGATCACAGATCCATTTCTGCCATCTCCAGTAGCAGAACAAGGACATAAACTCAGAGAGCTGCTTCCAGTCAGAGTAGGCCAGCCTTTGCCCGATATGGTGTCCTCAAAAAAAAGTGGACTCCACCCCTCATCAGCCTTGGCTACCATTGCCAATTGTCAGTATTAATAAGGGTTGTAGTCCAAAACCTATGAAGGATGCCAGGTTGGAGGAAGTCTGGGTAGATAATGCTGAGCTAGACAGACCAAAGCTCTGACTCCATGGAAGACAACTTCTTACAACTGTATCCAAATATCAGCATTATACTATGGGTGCTGCTGCTGCTGCAGATTTCCTGCAAACTCCATGCACAATTCTAAATAAGACCTGAACAGCACAATCCGATGTACTTCCTCAGAAGTAAGTCCCACTGAGCTCAATGGAACTTACTCAAAGATATGTATGTCTACAGAATTTCAGCTTAAGGCTACTATCCGACTCACCAGTGCTTTTAAAAGCAACACACCTGATGCAGCTGTGTCATTTGAGAAAACCAGCAAGATGTGTGAACTTTTGGTAGCCCTTGATGTCCTGATTATTAATGATGTGAGACAGCTCCTGTTCTTCACTCGTCCTGAAAACATGTTGTCAGTCAGAACCCATGAAACCTTTTCCACAGCAATGAAAAAGAAGGCACAAGAGGTCATCAGCTTGCTGAAGTTGAGCAGGTGTGTTTTCTGGTCAGTGCCTGGATAGGTGACCAACTGGAAACCATATCTATGCATTCTTGGCTTCCATGTTGGAAGAATCTTAACAGTATCACAAAAACTTTATTAGGGTCAGCTAAAAGTCACAAAACAGCCAGTTAGTTCTTGAGTGATCAAAGGACTACTGCTGAACTGAAGAATGTGGACCAGTGATTGGTGGTGTTTTCATGGATGAATCCTTTCCTTTAACAAGTGAGGGCTGGGGGTTGCTTTGCCACCTCTTGAAGCAAGGGTTTGGTTTACTTACCTAGGAGTATGTCCCTCCAACTACAAGGGGGCTTCTTTCTGAGTAAACATGCCTAGGATTGCACTGTGAATTGCGGTGTCCTAAGGTGTCATGGGCCAGGAGTCAGCTTCACCTGCTGAACAGTAGCCTGAAGGGGGAGAAGGCAGAGTGACTCCACCTGCAGCTGATCAGCCATCAAGGACACAGAGGAGAAGGTGCTGATGAGAACCAGCTGGCTTCAGCCTTCTGAAGCAGAGCTTCCAGCAGTAGTCAGATGCTGTTAAAAATGCCTGCAGTTCCTAGCCCTGCATTGCTGCCTCCTGCTTGTCTTGAACCCATGATCATCAGATTCCCTGACCCCTGGACTGTCTGACCCCACAGATTGCTGTTACCTGACCCTAGGACTGGACCTGACTTTGGATGCCGACTGCCTCCAGGTAAGTACACCTCAGAAACTCTTCTGGTTTGGTGGGCTCCCACTCCACTGAGCTCTGCAAGTTGTTGCTCAGCATGAGACTACAACACAAGGGTGATTTGCCTACCGCCTACCGTATTTTGTGTGCTTTCAAGCAGGAGTTTAAGACTGTTCCTTTATTATGGTCTATATTTCTAAACTAGAGTCCTCAGTCTTTAGTTGATGTTCCTGGTGTCTTGCATTGTGATATTTTCTTGCTGCTGGATTTCTTTGTTGTTTTAAGAATTGCTTTTTAGCTCGTTTTATTGCTATTATTGTTGTTTTATTCTGTATGCCGCCTTGGGTATGCATTTGGCATAGAAAGATGGGATATAAATGCAGACATGCATGTGTGCATATGTACATAAGTCCAATTCATCATTTCGAAGAAATACAAAGAGTTGTACTGATGGTTATTTATTTGTGCTTTGTCTTTAACGTTTATGTACGTATGGACATCCATACATTTTTAATTTTTATATTGGAGGGGTTAATTGGAGGTTGCGATTCACATCTCGTGATACAATATATGGTGGAAAGCAAGTCTCTCTCTAAGTGAGAGCACAGATGGCTGGTTATTTAATGCTGCTCCAAGCATCTTTTTGACTACCAAAACAGAACCAGTGTTTTACTGCATGTATTTTGAATGAGGAAAAAGAGAGCTTTAAAAAATGTTTCTGGCAATGGAGGGAAGCAACGGAAGGTGAAAAGAGGGCAGAGAACTGTCACCATCACAACACCTGAGACCAGGGAATATGTGTTAAGTGAGGATAGTGGAATGAAAAAATAGGAGACTGTAAGACAGATAACAAAGACTAGCTGCTTTTGTTACTTGGTCCCCCCCCCCCCTTTAAATAGCTTGTGTTGCTTGCCAAATCTTCTGATGACACAACCTGCTTTTAAAGTTTACTTTTCATTAGTGAGAAAGGGTGAAGGAGAAACCCTGATATATCTATGCATGATGAAAGGAATAGGGCAAGTCTTGGGCTCAGACTTGGGGGAGGGGGTTATTCTCTCCATGTTCCTTTTTCCTCCCAGATCTTCATACTGAATAGGGAGTCTTAGCCATATTTTTCTAAACCTCCTCCCCTCCCCTTCCTATCTGGCCTCCTCGCTGCCACACCAATATAGAACACACTTTACACATTTGTAAGAACATGTGTAAGCACCTACACATTGGAACTCCCTGCCTATTGATTCAAGCAGGCATCTTCACTGTATTCCTTTTGGCACCTGATAAAAAGTCTTGTTTAGTCAAACCTGCCGAGATGCTTGGAAAAGCTGTTGTGAATTTTAAACTGTTTTATTATTTTAACTTCTTGTATGTTTAAATGTATGGCATCTCTCTGTGCGCATGGCAGAAATGGGCAGGGCAGTTGTTTTTGATTGCATTTTAATGAGAAGCGGCCTAATTTGCAGTTCTTGAACCAGTATGTGGACCCAAAGCAAGCTATGCTTCTAAATTTGTACTTCTCCAAGTATTGTAATGCAGTTCTGCAAGCAAACAATATATGCAAAATTGTATGCATTAGGGGGAATTGTACACAAAATGCATATAAGCACTGGGTAATATCCCACTCAGAGTAGACCCATAATTTTCCTTGTTTGCACCTTGCAGGTGATACCCAACATTAGCCATAACTCAATGTATAATGTCATGGTTAGACCTTAACAGAAAGCTTATTTCTGTAGTATGATAGGCTTAGTGGTTATTGGCACAAATGAGATGCAGCAGATGATCGATTGCTTATTTTCTTGTTTTCTTGTCACTCTGGTAAATTCTTAACAAGCTTTGCTTTTCAGAAATTATTTGCATCTTGTTGACATAAACACTAACTTCAATGATGTGTATTGGGCAGATTAACCAGCACAGCAAAAAAAAAATATGCAAGAAAATGGAAATATAATCCCTGTTACTTCTCACCAAGCTAATAAAAGGCTTTTAATTCAGGCACACAATAGGGTACAAATCGTCAGAATCTACAATATATCAAGCATACCTTCCTTTGTATTTCTGATTTCCACAGGATAGTCTACAAGATTAATTTGATAGAGGTACTTTAAACATACATAACTTCATGACTTCTTTTTTTAAAATCTTCTTTAAACCATTTCCCCCCTGAAATAAGTCTCCCCAAAAGGCAAACTTCCTCTTTTGAAGATACTACCCTCACATCTTTAGAAATGAACACACAATAGTTCAGATTCAGATCATATCCCTGAACTAGTTCAAAATCTCTTTTTAAAAAAATGTTCCCAATTGCCGAATTTGTCAAAAGCTAGGCACCAAGCACTAGTACAATAACTTTCAAAAGAGTGTGATAAAATGAGCTGTGAATGGTACAATTTGACCCCAGATGCCAACTCTTCCAAGATTTGTCTTTTCCCCCTGCCTCATGTACCCCATTCCATGGCAAAATTCTTAGACCCTTGGAACTGTTCACTTTAGAACTATCTTTTAATCCACCACATGGCCAGCAGCCTGTGAGGAACTTGCTGCGGAACTATGTTTTCCATTTTCCGTTCAGCTCCTTTTAATATACCGGAAGCATTTTTACAAAAGGCAAGGCTTAATTAATGCCAAATAAAATACCTGCTCTTTCTTGTGGGGGTCTTTGCACAGCATCTTTCCCTGATGCAATAAATAAATAAATGCATAGGAAATAATCTGAAAATGAATGGCAGGGAGATTTGAAATTGCCATTTGCAACCGGGCTGGCAGTGTGTTTGCCAATTTACCTTTGATTTCTGAAGGAAACCGAACATCTTGATCTGTTTCAAAATAACTCCTTGTGCTCATGATATCGGCACAAAGGGCCCTTTTATGTGGGTCAAAGGGATGTTTCCCCCATGCCCATTTAATATGTTGTCTGTGAAGTTCTGTGTGCTGCCCTTAGGGCCATCCACATGCTGGCGATATGCATGTAACTTGCACAGCAAGTTTTCCTTCCTCTCTGAATCACAATGTCTGCAATTCAATCTGCCCCACAATGAAATTGTGTGTGTGTGTTTTCCCCTCCACATTCGCCAGGTATGCAGTAAGCTATTGCTCCCCATGAAAAGGGTCTTCAGATGGGGGGTACACACTATAGTAGGAACTTATCATTTATACTGCTTTCATCATGACAATGACTGATGTGGCTCTCCGAGAATATTATATATTTAGAAGTTTAGAAAGGTTCTCCTTTTTTGGAAAAAAAATTGCTGCTTTGTACTTAAGAAGCATATCTCATCATACTCGGTGAACTCCTGAACTAAGTCTTAAATGTTTAAAGAAAGGTCAAGAAGGCAGCCTGCTACAAAAGTGTGCAACCCACACCTGACTAATATCAGAGAAGAAAATCATGCAGGGAATAATTTGAGTAAGTTTTTCTTTCCATTTAAACAAAAAGTCATAGATTTTTCCCCCCTCTGAATATTTATCACAAAGAAATAGCCCTGGAACTGGGGATTCTTAACAAAGCAGAAAGCAAACTTTTGGTTCAGGGAGGAAAGAGAGGAAAAAGTCCATAAGATTCTTCATAAACTTTGGGAGCGTTTCCTCAAAACATGCTTCTCCATTTATACAACAGATCAAGGAAGGCTAGAATCCAATTTCAAATCAAATAACCTCCATATCGATGTGCAGGGTAGTTGACAGTGCACTCTCATCATCTCTGTGCTTTCTGGTGGGTAATGTGCACAATATAACTTAGAGTAGCCATTTGGCAGAAAACTGCTGTAGTCAAATTGAAATAGCCTTTAGTGCCTTGGTTAAAATGGAGAGCCCATAAGATATGCTTGTCATGGGAAGGCGATGCAGGGTTGGCGGCAGCGGGGCGGAGGGGAGAGTAGTGTGTTTGAATTAAGGTGGGGGATTTATACTGTTGATGGAACTGCACAGATGTCAGGATCTTATTTAAAAGTGTTAAGGCACAGCACAACACTGAAGCAAAAATTTGTTAGGCTAGTGGGCTAGCGATCAAATATTTCATTGCCGTAGTTAGCAGCAACCTGTGAGTCATTTGCACATAACTGTATGCCTCAGGAGGAAAACGCAAGCCGGATGGTGAAAAGTGGGATATGATTGAGAGAGAGAGAGAGAGAGAGAGAGAGAGAGAGAGAGAGAGAGAGAGAGAGAGAAATTGCACACAAATATTTGCATATCAGGGGAAATAGACACTAAAATGCTGGGGAATTCTTGTGAGAACTTCTTTCTTAAGGATTTGGCAAACTGAAGTAGAAATGTGGCAAACCGAAAATAAGATTAGAAAAATGAGAAACTAAGAGAAACCAAAATTGACAGATTAACCCATCCCTATTTGCCACATGTTGTGGTAGTAAATGTATGAACAACAGCTGACCAACCGACCAAGCCCCCCCCCCCCCCCAAATCATACCCTGAGAGTGTACTACTTCAGAATGTATATGAGATAGGTCGGTTTCCATTTATTTGTTTAGTTAGAAGCCAAAACTGAAGAGAAAGCAAAAACACACACCACCCGAGTTGAACCACAAATTTAGCTATTAATTTCCTGGCCGCCAACACAAATGAAGAGATGCTCAAAGTAACATAGTGAGGAACCTGAACACCACAGACCACTAGGGTTGGCCTCTTGACTTTTGAGAGTGGTTTTCCAAGGAGCATGGGAGCCCTGCTGTTGGGGAGCTCTTTCTGTGTCCCCATGAGCACGAAGGTGTTTCTTGCAGAGCAATTTCAATCTCTCAGGATTTTGGTCTAATTGTATCATGACAGAGGTGGTGTTTAATGCGTTGCTTGCAGTGAAGTCAGGGTTTTGTTAAAGACAAGCATGGGGTGGGCCCAATTTATATCGGGACCACTGTGCATTAACCCTTCCACCCCCTTAAAAATGCCTCATCCCATACTACAAATAATGATAGAACAATAATTCCCATTTGATTTGCAACTTGATTTCCCCCCCTATCACTATATACAGTGATTTTGTCAGGATTGTGGTGGCAGGGGACTGATTAAACCTCACTATATCAATGTGCATTGGGGGAGTGGTGCCTTAGCATTACTGTTGAAAATGAACAACCTAACAAGCAACATATTTAATGCGACATATTGAAGTATAGTATGAAATGTACTTTTGAATAGGAAAGGAAATGGCCTGATGGGTGGGAAATTAAAATATGCTACTTTTATGTGGATTCTTTTGACACAGCATATAGAGAAATTGACTTCTCTAGAGTATTGGCTCTTTTTGTTAAAACAGTCATTCAAAGGTGCTTTCCCCCCTTCACATATGGTGCTGCCTGTGAGATCTATTTATTAACCAAATACCCAAACTGGTCTTTGCCTTTTGTATTGTATTCTCTCTAGGACTCTTAGAGGTTCTACCAGCAAACCTCTCACAAACTAGTTCTAAATCAATAGTTTGTTATACCACATACTGTAGATCTGTACTGTAGTTTCTTCCTACAATCCATAGATACATAAGCCGGATTCCAGCATTTGCCTAAATCTATGTGAGTGGGGAGAGTGCAGAGGTGTGTCGGCAAGCCCTGCTCAAATGTCCTCAAATGCACCAGGAGGACTCTAAGCATCTTCACCCAAACTCACTTAGAATCCTGCTTCTATCCTACTCTCTCAATGGGTGAATGCATTAAGTGAAGGGGAGATGTTGGAGGTGGAGTTTGCATGTGTGGCCCTGCCCCTCCCCACTTTTAAACTACAAGGATTTGGGAGGGTGAGGAAGACAACCCGTGATCACTACCCAACCTCTGTGATTCCTCTGTTCTTCCCGCACCTGTTTCTTCACATTCATACACCTGCAATATGCACCTCGAGTCCATCCATTCTCTTGCAGCATGTGCACAATTTAAAAGGGAAAGCTTTTGTGTGTTCTTGTGGGCTTCAGAAGGTATTCTTCACTACTCCTGAACTCCATGCCCTGTGAAAGCCACAGCGAATAGGTGCAGCAAAAAAAGAGGAAACCCCAGGCAAAATGCAGGTGATGCAAAGGGGCTGAAGAAGGAAAGATGGTTTATTATCCAATGCGTTTCAGACCTCTTGGGTCCTTCATCGTGGAGTTTCAAATGTAGAAGTTCAATTTTTTTTTTTTACGCTGTCTCCTCTTCCCTTCTACAACAAGACTAAATAGACAGCAGAAGTAAGAGAAGATGGTGTGACAAAAAATAGAACTTCTGAATTTGAAACTCACTGATGAAAGACCCAGGAGGTCTAAAACATACTGGATATTTAAAAATAAAATCCAACCTTTCCTTCCTGCTTCCCCATCCCCATGAAAAAATCAGACACAGTGCTGCTTCCTCTGACACTCTCCGCATCAACGGAAGAGAACAAGAGGGTTTGTGGGTCAACTCTCTATGTCGCTGCCAGACTCTGATTCGGCTCAGCTCTACTAAGTATTCAGGCTTTTAAATGCTATTGGATACTCATTGCAACTTCAGAGAATTTCTTTTCTCATGATAGAAATCAGCATCTCATTTTATTTATATTCATTTCCCAAACTTTATTCAGATTCAAACAAATTGAAAATCCCATTAGGAAGATATTGCTTTGCAAAGAACACAACCTTAAAAGGAATTCAAATATTTCTAGTACCTCGGAACATGTTAATTTTATAAGATTATTAGCAATAAACTCATTTAATTTGTTAGAATATGGTGTGTAGTAAGTGGCAGTACACAGGTGACAATGTATATTTAACATTCCAGTCCTGAACAGTTCACACAGAGATAAATACTTAAATTACAAAGACAGGGATAATCTTGTTGTTGTCTTTCAATTATGTAGGTTAAAATTACAGCAAGAGACCTATTTTCTTGCAAAAAAAAATATAGTAGGAGAAAGTACATAAAGAATTGCTCACAATGTTGGTAAAGAACAAAGTGCCAGTAGATCTAATGGGGTGTCCAGTTTTTCCCTGAAGGGGAGGGGGTCACACACTATTTCTTGCTGTTTTGTAATCTGTTTCATTTTCTGGATACCCATCATAAGCAATGCTATTTCTCTAGAGAAAAAGAGGTGCACATTCCACCATGAGCACAAAAGAAGTCCACCATGAGCACATTCCTCATTCTCTTTGAATGGCAATGGTGCCCACCTGAGAGGTGCCGGAACTGAGTTCCTGCTGGGGGGGGGGCAAAAAGCCCTTGTCATAAGCAAACACTTCACTTGTGTAGGTAAGCAAAAATATTTTAGAAAGGGGAAACTTTGCTTTTCAGATTGATCCATGCTACAAATATTTCATAGAAACCCCTGAAGAAAACCCTGATGAATCGATTTGATTATTGTTGGAGCATGCAAATTTGAGCTATGTAAATTCAGTTTTGGAATCCGGGAGAACAGTGTGTTACATTTTTAGTGAAGGAATAAAACCTTTCCAGGAGCATCCAAGCTTGAATTTACTGGTTTACATCAGCAGCACTATCCTGGATGGTCATGTATCTGGATAGATACATGGGAGGCATGTATGAGCCAGCTTCTCCTGTTAATAGCTCAGGATGCTCCAACACATGCAATTGAGTCCTGTGCTGATCTCTCCATACATGGGAGGCTGAAATGGCATGGGAATGAATTGGGGCCCCCCAATGTATTACTGAAACACCTTTAAAAATAGAGATGAGCAAATCATAAGATGAAGTAATATAACAACTGCCAAGATTCTATATCAGTTAATAGGAGTTTATGGCCTATATTCTCATGTTTTAACATCCATGTATAAAACCCCAAGCTATGCTGTGCCAAATATTCACATTTGAACATGTTCTGTGCAAAAGGGCTTTGTCCCCCAAGCTGTCCAAGCCTTGGTCACAGTGTTTGTGCCTCCTGTGTTTACAGTTGCCATTTCCATGTTTTGCTGCTTTGCCCCCACCCCACCCTACTCTTGGATTCTTGTAAAATTGTCGCAGCCGATTTGGGAACATGACATAAGCAAGATGATATCACAGTGCCACATGGCCCTGGACCTGGATGATATCACACAGCGTGCCTACATGCTATTACAAAGTCAATTGAGAGTGAGGTCAGGAATCATTGCTTACCTTAAATTGACATGCAAGATGGAACTTATGCTCAACAAAGTGAGTATAGGATTGCACACTTAGATTCAGTAATGAGCATCTCTGAACAGTTTTATAATTGAATAAAGTAACACCTATTTTACCGACGCTCATATCATCCTCATTGTTCCATGAAAAAATGCTTTTAGAAACTTGACGGAACAGTTTGGAGATACTTTTGTTTGATTTGATGTCATGTCCATGTCTCTATATCCACCTAATAATGGAATTGGTTTTTAAGTTCATGACTTTTGTTTTCAAGTTTAGTCTCTATCCAGTCATACTAATAACTATGAAATTGTTTCTAGCAGGTCCAGGAGCATCATGTTATACAGTAAGCATAGAGACATTTATTTGACCTTGGCTATTCTCCTCGAAATAGTTTTTCTTTAATGGGTGGAACCATTGGAAAAAAATGGCAAGAAAATAAGGGCCAAATATGACCCTTAGATGAGCATGTTAAATTTTCAAAGGGCATTAATGGAACTAAATTTTCTTGTTTAAAAGAAAACTGTCATCCTTAGGGAAGAATCTGAAGTTCTGAGGTTTATAAGCTTAACAAGTATTTTATTTGGAAGACTCATTAAAACTTGTTTGAACTATCTCTGTGTGTTCCCTTTATAATTTCTCCCTGTTAAAGCTGCTGATCTGAAACCAAACAAATCTCAATGATGCACAGGACATTTCCCATGTGAAACTGAAGCTCAGAATTAGGTGGGGAAATGTATGGCCTGTGATGAAATCTATTTTAGACAAAGCTTTCTAATAAAGAGTTCTGGGGGGGGGGGGACTCTCTCCCAACTGTTTCAGAACCTCATTTATTGCCACAGTGCATTCATTACAATTCATTACAATTTTTAAAAGACATTAATATCTTAAATCTGTGATTGTAACAATTTAGATAACAGCCCATGTACAAGAAACCAAATCTGCTGTTTAGTACCATATGGCTCCAAGGTAGACAGCCAAGAACATGGCATCTCTGTGAGTGACAGGATCCATGGTTCCAAGACGGATCCTTAAGTTAAAGATCAAAAATTTCTGAGCCTATCCATGGGGGATTAGATTCTTTGGAAATGTATCAAGCTTCCTGTCAATGTCCTGGCAAGGGTTGCCTCAGCATGCAGCTTAGGGCGTGTCATTTCAGGGGAGTGAAACTAAATTCTTGCGTCGCAGCAGCTTTGGGAATGGCCTCAAATTTATCGGAAAAGGCTGCCTCTTTATCATGCTCCCTGAAATAGCTTTTTTCAAGAAGAGGGGTGTGTGTGTGTGTGTGTGTGTGTGTGTGTGTGTGTGTGTGTGTGATTTATTGCATTCAATCTGAACTCTTAATGCAGGAAGATGAGGTGGCAGTAGGCCTACCACATCTCCTTTTCAGTTCCATGTGCCCTGAATTTTCCTCACTTGTCCTGCTCTGTTTGGCATGAGGGTCCATGTGTTTCAGTGGCCAGGCTCTTCTCATTGTTGAGGTGCAGTTGCAATGGCTGCTTGCTGCATGAATTGCCCTAGCCAAAACTGTGAGTAGCTTGCATAGTCTGAGTCTGTTCTTCCATTTTGTCCTGAGACACCTTTCCTCAGTTGGAGTTCTCCCATTTGTCAAATAAAAAAAAGCATAGATGGCCACATTGGTCCATAGGAATGGACTCTCTCTCTCTCTCTCTCTCTCTCTCTCTCTCTCTCTCTCTCTCTCTCTCTCTCTCTCTCTCTCTCTCTCTCTCTCTCTCTCTCTCCCCCTAACCCATGATTGTTGATTTGTCCCAGCAACCTTGGTGCAACTTATTAATACCTAACAGAGGCTGATCTCATTATAACTGAAACTGTATTCCAGACTGGGAGCTTTGTATTCCTAACAGGTCATTGGAAATTTTGGTTGTTTTTTTAACTTACTGAATTTTCCATTGAAAGGGTAAATCCAGAAATACAGGATAGCATTTTAATGCCAATGACATTGTGTGGAAACTGCAAAGCAAAAACAAAAACAAAAAACCTGCATGTATCAGGAACAGCCCTATGAACATCAATCAGGAAACACCTCAAGTCTCCTCTAGGCCTCCATCTTGGACTATTACAATTGCCAGACTTTGTGGCTTTAACTCAGGCCAGGTTTGGGTTTTTTTTTTCTCCCCTCCCTGCTCTGCTTGACATTCAGCCTTATAAAAAAGTTTCTGGAGAACTCAAAAGCTTGCCCGCTCTTTGGTGATTCACAATCCTGCATGACCACTGGTCTTTTCAAACTGTTTCTTTCCCTGACCCCAGCACTTTCAACCCCATATGCACATTCATATTGGAAAAAGAATTAAGTTGGCTTCCCCACCCACCCACCCCAAATCCAAAGAATGGGCATGTACATTATCTTAACAGTTGACTTAATTCTTCGTAAATACAGTAGTATTTAACAGATTGCATGTCATCTATAGCATGGCGCCATGTTGGCTGCAGGAAAGGCAAGGTCACTTCTGCTTGATTCTTGCACTGGAAACCTGCATTTAAAAAAAAAGGTTGTGTTTTTTAAAAAACAAAAACAAAAACTTTGTCTGCAGCAAGATCCGGAGCTGGTTGTTCAGTATATGACATTTTTCTCTTCTGAGTCAAAATTGAACCAATGCCCAGCATTGCTTAAAGGTGTTAATTGCTAGATTGGATATAAAAATGAAGGTTGTGACCCCTTATGGTAATTAAATATCCTATGGCAATGTTCCCAAGAAAAAGGAAGCTAACCATGCTTTTCTGGCTCAATTCTATATGTAGGGTTATCTAATCCTATAACAGCTTCTCTGCAGATGATCTAATTTGAAGTGCTTGTGGTATGATTGCTACATTGCAGAAGATTCAGATGACTGTTTCCTCCACCTCTGCATTTATTAAGAAAGGTGATTGGGGGTCACCTGAGATGGGCAATGAGTCTCATATGTGATTGCCTGAATTAGCTCTCAGCTGAACACATAAACTAGTGTTTACTTTTAAATGTAGCGCCAGTGCCTTAGGGCAAGGTAGGTCCATTATTGTGCAGTCCTACCCATATCTACTCAGAGGTAAGTTCCATTGAGTTCAGTGGGACTTACTCGTTGATAAGTATCTATAGGACTGCAGTCTTATTGCTTATATATTTTTGCACACTCTAGTGTACAAAGTGCATTTTAGAACTTAAATAGATAAAAATACAATAGGCAACCATAAATGGGAACAAGGTGCACATCCTCTCTTTAAAAATAAATAAATTAAAAGACCCTCTGAGCTGCTTACATATGATATATAATATTTGTAATAAAATGCCAATGACAACAAACTTAAAAACAGGAAGACATGACATAATGTATCCAAAATATAGATAAAATCAACTGTTTTAAAAACAACGATACTTAAGGAAATATTTTACAAATTTCCTTGTAAGCTTGATCCTTAAATTCCCAATTACTGTACTTATTGTTCATGACAACAGGCTATGCTCCTCTGATCACCAGGATAGCCTTCCCACAGTGATGCCTTGGTTGCTACAATGCCCTATACAGGGGACTTCCCTTAGAAATGATCCATTTTCATGTATGTACTATTTTGTTTTCACCCTTTTACTGGAAACCATCTTGGAATTGCAGTAGGACAAAGGACAACTTATAAATAAGGTAAATGTGTAAGTAAGAAGATGCACCAACATGCCTGCAATTCCAGGCTGCATTCCCAGGGACCCTGGACCCGTTATCAAGTACATCCTTTTTCATAAACCTTGAACTCAACAGGCAACAGGAAATAGGAAGTAAAGACTAACCATATGTTTGCTTGTTGCTCTGTGTGTGTGTGTGTGTGTGTGTTTGCATTTGAAAACTAATTCAGAGACTTGAAAGTAAGGGTCAAAGTAGGCGCTACAAATGCAATGTAAAGGTAAAGGTAAAGGGACCCCTGACCATTAGGTCCAGTCGTGACCGACTCTGGGGTTGCGCGCTCATCTCGCATTATTGGCCAAGGGAGCCGGCGTATAGCTTCCAGGTCATGTGGCCAGCATGACAAAGCCGCTTCTGGCAAACCAGAGCAGCACATGGAAACGCCTTTTATCTTCCCGCTGTAGCGGTTCCTATTTATCTACTTGCATTTTGACGTGCTTTCGAACTGCTAGGTTGGCAGGAACAAATGCAATGTACCGAAGCTCAAACAGGGTTGTTTATTAAGAAAATGGAGAGAAGCCTCGTGAAGCTGCGCGGAGTAGGAAAGCGAAGGGTGCTTAAATATTTCTGCTGCTGGTCAGCTTCCAACTCAAAATACCCTCAAGCTGCTTTTCTCCTGCTGGTGTTCCAGAAGTGTAATGTACCCTGCGAAACAAGCACCTGGAACCCGTAGCAATGAAGAGCAGCTTTCCAGGGGGGAGTGCTTTAGAGCAGGAAAATGATCAGCAGGGAAAGAGTTAAGCACCCCTCCTCCCACCACAGCTTCTCTGCTCAGAATTGTTGCTTAGTGCCAACCCAATTCTCTACCTGTCGGCCCAGAAGTAAGTCCTTGGCTTACTCTTAGGCAAGTGAGTATAGAATTGTAGCCTAAGGCTCCTTTCCATTTATTTATTTTTTCTAAAGAAACAACCTGAGCTTTGTTGCATGCATTTCTATGTAACATCTGGTTTGCCCCTAAGACAATAATAAGAGCAGGTTTAATTCTAACTTTTCAAGCCTTTTCTAAGTGCTTGATATTTTAACCTCAGAACTGCATTAATGCTGGAGGGGAAAAGAACTACATACAAAGGTTATCTCCATGGTGATTGTTTTTGTGTTTTCATACTATACTTTTAACATATGAAAATCTTGTAAATAAGGAAAATAGATCAATAGAAAAATAAATGCAGTCATTCTCCCCCCCCCCAAAAAAAAATGAATTATGAAAAGAAATCAGATATATGGGGCAGGTTTAAGTGAAGACAGGGGAAAAAATTGCTGGCATTAAACATTGGCTATAGAGAGGAATATATAAGAAACATTTTATCTTCCTTAAAAAAAATAATTTCCTGGTTGCAGTGTAATATGCAGTGGGAGAGGTTAGCAGCCCTTTAAAGTGGATTTCAAAATTCTGTGAATTAACAGTGCAATCCTATGTATGTTCCAGTTTTAATACATTTGTTTGCTTGCCAAAATCTAACATACTCAAACATGGGAAATAATCATTTCAGGCTTAAAAGGGGGAAAATTGATTCATGGGTAAAATTTTGATCTCTCCCTTCCTTATTTAAAGCCGCAACCTTAAACACACTTACTAAGAGAAAGCCCGATTGAATGCAATGGGATTTACAAGCATAGGATTAGGTTGCATAAGTTCTTTATTCTAAATAATACAGTGTTTAAACCAAGAATTATTTAGTGGGGGGAAATAATCTCACACTGAAACTAGATTTTTATATGGAACTCTCATGTTTTCCAAGTCCCCCATACCTCAGAGGCTAGATTGAAATAGAGCTGATAGACAATTTAAAAAGAAGAATTTCATTGGTGTTCTCAGCAACACTTAGGCATGAAGGACCACATGTGAGGTAAGCCCATCACCAGCAGAAGGTTTTCTCTTTTTCAGGCTCTGGGGAGTGTATGTGACATTCCATTAGAATGTTTGCATTTTCGTTATTTATTATCTCAGAGATGCAGTGTTATTTCTTGTATGACTGCAAAGTCAATTCAATCTGGATGACAACTCAGGCTGTGTCTGCACTGTAGGGTATCCCTCTTATGTATTATATTGTTTTGGTTTACAGACCATAACAGCATATCAGCCATTCATCAATTGGCCTGTCCCTGGCTTTGTATCTCATCGCTGTTTACTTTTCACCCCACTGCAAATAGTTTGCGTGGTTATGTCAGAATTTCACACCTCTTATGATAGGTGGGCAAAGTTTGTCTCTCATCCTCCTCCATCAGCTTGCAAAAATAAACACTCAGAGCAGTTGTAGAATTTGCACATATTCCAGTGAACAACGTGTTGCATTTGGATAGGAGTCAAAATCTCTGCTGTGCCACATACCCCAGATTGCGTCCAAAGTTTGTTGTGAGGAAACATGAAATGAAGGCTCAGATCCAAAACAAGGGTGAGGGGGGTGTTGTCACTTTGATATACACCCCCATATACCTGTAATCTTCTGTACCCACTGGAAATCTGATATGCCAAATACCCCGGTAGCTTCCCCTCCTCTCTTTTTGTTCCTGCTGCTTGAAATGTAAGCCACACCAGAGGCTTTTTAAAAGGGAATATAAATAAATAAGAGAAACACTCTGTGGGTTATAAGAGAAGAATAGATCATAGGTAGAGAAGAAATTAAAAGACGCCTGCTTCTTGGGAGAAAAGCAATGACAAACCTAGACAGCATCTTAAAAAGCAGAGACATCACCTTGCCTACAAAGGTCCGTATAGTTAAAGCTATGGTTGCCCCAGTAGTGATGTATGGAAGTGAGAGCTGGACCATAAAGAAGGCTGATCGCCGAAGAATTGATGCTTTTGAATTATGGTGCTGGAGGAGACTCTTGAGAGTCCCATGGACTGCAAGAAGATCAAACCTATCCATTCTGAAGGAAATCAGCCCTGAGTGCTCACTGGAAGGACAGATTGTGAAGCTGAGGCTCCAATACTTTGGTCACCTTATGAGAAGAGAAGACTCCCTGAAAAAGACCCTGATGTTGGGAAAGATTGAGGGCACTAGGAGAAGGGGACTAGGAGAAGAGGATGAGATGGTTGGACAGTGTTCTCAAAGCTATGAACATGAGTTTGACCAAGCGGCAGTGGAAGGCAGGAGTGCCTGGCGTGCTCTGGTCCATGAGGTCATGAAGAGTCGGGCTTGACTAAACAACACCACCAACAACAAGAGAAGACCAGATTACAGCAGTCATGAAATAAGCCACTATGATAGATTACAACAAAGGTAGGGAAAAAAAAACGCGTGCTTGATAAAGCATAGAAGTAAAAAGAAAGTGATTGCTGTTCTTTATAAAAATTCAAACACAACCATACCCCCCCTATTTTTCCTTCTTTCTGAGATACCAAATGCATTTTCAGCTGACTAACAGAGTTATTGCAACTCTGGAATGCTGCATTTTAGAGCAGGTCTGCCTTTCCTCTATTTCAGAGGAGTAAATCTTCAGACAATAAAAGGTCTCTATTTCCTTGTCAACCTCACCAACAGGAAAGAATGAAGTCTATCTTGTGAAATTCCACATTTCGTGGCCTAGCCACTAATATGGTGTCAGTGCATAACTCTGTAGTGTTAAGTATCAGTCACATGGCCATCTCTTCCCACAATTTCTGTGGCTGCAGGCTGTTACCCTGAGAGTGGAAGCGAAGCAACTTTTCAGACCCATTGGGTGGGGATGATGGATTATGTCCCTGCTGAGAAACAAATAAAAGGTAGGTTTGTCAAGTGACCAAAATTTCTGAATCTTTTTCTTTTTTTTGCTTCTCCAAGTCAATTAGCTACGATGCTTTAACTGATTCTTCAATCAATTGAACACTTTAAAAGCTCAATACTATAGACTTTCATTATAGCCCCTGCAATGTTCCTTCCATAGATCAAGAGGAGATTTCCCCCCCCCTCTTTCTTTTGGACACCTTTACATAGCATTTAAAAGTCCACTCCATTTCCCCCCAGTACTTCTACCATACTGGAATCAGTAGCGGTTCCAATCCAATCCTTTTCCTCTTTGAAAGCTAAACCTAGTCAGACAGCCATGAAAGATTCTGATAGTCCTCATTGTAGCTACTTGTTAGTACTTTAGTTGGTTTAATAAAAACAACAACACTCTGCTTGGACCACTTTACTGTGGTCACTTCCAGACTACATGCTTATTGAGCATTCATCTTGATTTGTTTCTGTGGAGGGTTATACAATGAGGCATTAAGCAACTGTTATCCCACTAGTTACAGGTAGGTAGCCGTGTTGGTCTGAGTCAAAGCAAAATAAAAATAATTCCTTCAGTAGCACCTTAAAGACCAACTAAGTTTTAATTTTGGTATGAGCTTTCGTGTGCATGCACACTTCTTCAGAGACACTTGAAACAGAAGAGCCAGACCCTTATGTATATACAGAGGGTGGTGGGGGTGGGTGGGAATGGGTGATGGGCTGATAGGAGTGGTAAACCTGTTGATAGCTGTTAACGACTGCTGATGACTGCAATTGGTCCTGCGGGGAAAAAGCAAGGGCTGGGGCGCTAAAGAAAGCTAGATCATGCATAATGCGATAAGAATCCTATCTCTTTGTTCATCCCAGGTGGCTCCATGGCTTTAAGCTTGGTAATGAGTTCCAATTCAGCAACTTCTCTTTCCAGTCTGTTCCTGAAATTTTTCTGTAATAAAACAGCTGCTTTGAGATCTTGTATAGAATGTCCTGGGAGATTGAAGTGTTCTCCTACTGGTTTCTCTGTCTTGTGGTTCCTGATGTCAGATTTATGTCCATTTATCCTTTGGCGTAGGGTTTGGCCTGTTTGTCCAATATAGAGAGCTGAAGGGCACTGTTGGCATTTGATGGCATACACAATGTTAGAAGATGAGCAATTAAATAGTCCTGAGATGGTATGTTGGATGTTGTTGGAGCAAGCATGAACAAGTCTAAACCCTGCAATGACAAAAGAGGCGTTAAAATCCATTTCTTAACAGCAGCAAAAATAAGCCACATTTATTTGAGATGGAGTCTTAGGTTCTCAGTTTCTTGGTTACTCTGTAGGCAAAGGTTGCTTTCAACATTTCCTTGTGCATTCCAGCTTCTTGTCATTAGTAAGGAGCTAACCAAGATTAAAGACTAGAGATTTAAGCTATGTTTTTCTCTGTGGAGAGAGGACAGTGGTTTTTTTGGGGGGGGGGGCTGAATAAAATGAGAAATTCAGAGTAGCGGGGGTGGGGTGTGACTTTGATTTAGCAAGCACAGAAGAGTGATGGGAATGGTATTTGCTATGTGACACTGCACTTTTTGCTTTGGCATGGGCAATAAATGAGCCAAGAAATAAACTTATATTTACAATCACAGAAATGGGCAGGGGGAAGCTACAGGGAGGAACAATTATCATACCGGTGGAAACAGTTTGCTCTTGTATTTCCAGAGAAGCTGCTGTGGCCCTCATCATGTGTAAGTCTGCTTGGAAGCCAGGTATGTGTATATATATATATATATATATATATATATATATATATATATATATATATTCCCATTATTGGAACTGTGCACAGCCCTAGCTGTCCCTAAATGGCAAGAAATAAGCAAGGAAGAGAGAGAGAGAGAGAGAGAGAGAAGCATCAGTGGCAAATTGGAATCCAAGGCCTTTTGTGCTTGTTAAATGGTGGAATGATTATAATTGGAAAAAGTGATGTGCATTAGTTCTGAGTGAATGTACAAGAAATGACAAGCGTGTAACTTAATGATTACTCCACAACACTCAGAACGGCCTCCGAGTCTTGCGCGGAGCGGTTCAGCCCTACAGCAAAGAAAATGGCATACCTTCCACTGCTATTCATGGACATCCTCCAAAGGTCACATGGAAATAACCCCGAAGTGATAAGTCTTAGTTTAGGAAGTCTGCTACTTAAGCTTGTATAAGTCATTGTGACAGAAGGTGGTGTGTGTGTGTGCGCACGCCTGCAAACCATTGTGTCTGTTAGCAACAACTGGGCAGAGTCTTGTTTTAAATGAAACAATACACTGTGTGTTTAATCTCATGGGCAGCGAGGTATCAGAAATGCTGTAGATCATATTTCTATGATTTATTGGTGAGAGCCTTTCCCTGGTGGTGGTCTTCCCTTCCCCTCCCCACTGCACGATCACGGTACAATTTTAGAAGAATAACACTGGCCAAAGCTGCTCCAATAAATTAACATAAGCCTTTCAAAGGGATGAAAAATAGAGCATCGTTGTGCAAAAGTGTCACAGGCATAACGCTTGTAGATTGCATACATATATATATTTCATTCATACCAAGTTTTTTTCTATATGGGAGAAACAGAATATAACGAGCCCTTTGCTCATTCTGCGCACTCCGCCTTTCTTTTATGTACCTTTACTTGGAAACCCAGGCAAGGGAAGAATTGTAATGGTTTGTTTTTAAGGTGAAAGGGGTATTCTGTGTCCAGCCTCATTTAAAAACTCAGGGTTAAGTGCTCAGTGAAAACATATAGTTCATAAATCTGAGCTCAAAGTAGCAGGAAATGTGTCAAGGGGCCATAATCTCCAGAGACAGGGTTTGGACTTTTTATTATTGTTATTTAATTCTCACAACAGGAACCTTGGCAGGGTCAGAGTTTCACAGGATCTGGGTAAAGTCAAAGCTTTATGCAGAGCAAGCCATCTTATGGACTTGGCACTGTGTGAGGTATCGCTAATCCGCCGATGAGATCAAGCAGCGTGCAACCGCGAAGCGCCCACAGTGGGGAGCAAAATTTAAGGCACATGGAAACTTGTGTGCAAATATGGAAGAGTTCTGTATGCAGATTCTTTTAGAACTCTGTGTGAATACTGGAAATATTGTGTGGGGTGGCGGCGGGGTGGGTGGGAATCCTGCCTTCACTGATATAGCTAAAGTACAGAAATAACACACCCTCAGTATGCCACTAGGTGGCACACAATGAGCTGCAGAGCAAAAATCCACCCAGGTGTAGATGACAAGTTTGATGGATCTAGTTACAGGTAGGTAGCCGTGTTGGTCTGACATAGTTGACACAAACTTTTTTTAAAAAAATCCTTCCAGTAGCACCTTAGGGACCAACTAAGTTTGTCATTGGTATGAGCTTTCGTGAAGTGTACATGAAAGCTCATACCAATGACAAACTTAGTTGGTCTCTAAGGTGCTACTGGAAGGATTTTTTTAAAAAAAGTTTGATGGCGTTACCCTTGACTTCCAAAATTCTCTTCATACTTGTAAAAGGCTTCAGAAGATGAATTGCTGACAGCTCACTGAAGCAAATGCACTAGATTAGGCACCCCCAAACTGCGGCCCTCCAGATATTTTGGCCTACAACTCCCATGATCCCTAGCTAACAGGACCAGTGGTCGGGGAAGATGGGAATTGTAGTCTAAAACATCTGGAGGGCCAAAGTTTGGGGATGCTTGCACTGGATGCATGAGATGAGTAGGGGGTGGTCCAAATTCAAGTGGTAAACATTTGCCCATGGACCACTGCCCCAAATTCTCATAGATGCAAGATGGGAGAGGCAGAGGCCATCAAAGAGCGGAAAGGGCAGCAGAGGACCCAAATAGCTAAGCGCGTGGAGCAGCTTCTATATGAGGATACGTTACAACATTTGGAGCTTTTTAGTTTAGAGAAAATACAAGTAAGATGGGACACGATAGGAGTGAATGTCCTATTATAATTGCTCAGCTCAGCCTCTGAGAGAGGCCTGTGCTTTCATTGCATTAAAGTATAACAGAGGAAGTTAGAACTTGATAAAACAAAGGAAGCTGCTTTGAACTGGTCAATAGGTCAGAAGAGCATGAGACCCTGAATCTGTGTCGGGGGGGAGGGATCGAGCCCCAAACCCCAAAACATTGGGGTGCAAGTTCCTGCACTGCAGGGGATGGACTAGATGGTCATTGTGGTCCCTTCCAACTCTGATTTCTAGCCCAATATAGTTGGGTTGTTGCTTGCCACAGCACAGCTACTGTATGCAGTCATACCTCGGGTTACAGCCGCTTCAGGCTGCAACTTTTCGGGTTGCGCTCTGCGCCGAACCCGAAAATACCGGAACGGGTTACTTCCGGTTTTCAGTTTGCATGCATGCACAGAAGTGCTAAATCGTGCTTTGTGCATGCGCAGAAGTGCCAAATTGCGAGTCGCTCATGCGCAGATGCGGGTTTTGAACGGTGCGGGTTGCGAACGTGCCTCCCGCATGGATCACATTTGCAACCCGAGCGTCCACTGTATAAGCAAAGGGGTTCATGAACACAGCGCTCTGCTCCACAATGCATTGCAGCCTCCATTTATTTCAACGGGGCTGCCTAGGGCTCCATTTCAGCGGCACACCTTCAGTATGGTAGTTTGCCCTTCCATGAGCACAAGCTCCACTTGCGGAAGGAATTGTTTAGCTTGGTTGAACCCTAGAGAGAAAGCTTTGGTCCTTTTCCTTTCTTTTCTATTACAGATGTATTTGAAGCTATGATTTAGTCTGAAAGAGATGCTAATAAGAAAAAGGCTTTTAATTTAATTTTTTTTTAGGGGAAAAGTCTTGACAGTTGGGAAGGAGATTATATTATGAGGTCTGTCATGCAGGTAATATCCTGTATATCGAGACTAATCACCCATTTATAGTTAAAACAAGAGGTGTTAAGGGTATAGTGAATCACAGTCTAATGATTAGTGATAAAAATCACCTAGGTAATGGAACTGGTATTGAGAAACAGATTTTTAGGCAAAAATGATTATCATGTGAGATTGATTAAAAGGATAATTGTGGAACAACGTAACCTTTCCCATAATTATGGGCTTGGAGTTGCTTAAGACCATTTCTCATAATGGTGCAATGGTCCTATATTGTAAGAAGATTGACCAGTGATTAGAAAGATATTTATTGCTTCCCGTAATGTGAGGCGCTATCACATCCATACAGTGTAGGTATCATATATCTTCATCAGAAGTTAAAGTTAGAAGCAGAACTTGGATCCATAAAACCAATGCAGGTTTCTAATTTCAAAATAAAATAAAGCCTAGAGCAGGGAAGGGGACTCAGTGGCCTCCCACATTAGTTGGTCCCCAGCCAGCATGGCCAATGGACAAGAATATGGGAACTGTCACAGCATCTGGAAGTCTACAGGTCCCCTAACCCTGGCCCTAGAAACAATGTAATAAAATATCATGGGGAGTTTTCAGCATATTCACTGCAATATCCTATGGGATGCCTGCTAGATTTTTGCTTGTTTGTATAGAAAAATGTATAGACCACTTAGGCAGGAAAAACTCTAAGCAGTGTACTTTAGTAGTACATAAAATATTATAATTCTTTCCAATGGCTGGCTCCATCAAACAGGTGAATAAAACACAGGTGTCTCCCCAAGAGCATCTCAGGAGACTAAAAAGTAGAGTGCATAGAGATTAAAATGTTTTTAGTGACATATGTAGGAAAACCTGAGCACAAAGAACCAACCCAACATGCACACGCTCAATGTAAACAAGTGTTTCTTTTGTTCTGTACTTTTCCCCAGAGCATGTGCAGAGGCATCTTACAAGAAAAAATGACCCTCCCTTAAAAGATGCAGTCTTACAGTTCATGGACATTATTATAAGCTATTTTCTAAGCTATGTATGTATTGACATCACTTCTCACCAATTCCATACTAAATCCAACCAGTTTCTGGAAGAAAACCACAGTGGAACAGCTAAACATGTTGAGAGTGCTACCTGATCAATTTATTTAGTGATTCATCTTCACAGCATCCTAGATCAGGGTTCATCATCATCCTAACGTATCAACTACATCCACAGATAGGAGATGTTCAAGCCTGAAAGTGAGAATTGTTCCATATTCAAAGGATAAATGGACATAAATCTGACATCAGGAATTGCAAGAAAGAGAAACCAGTAGGAGAACACTTCAATCTCCCAGGACATTTAATACAAGTTCTCAAAGTAGCTGTCTTATTGCAAAAGAATTTCAGAAATAGACTGGAAAGAGAAGTTGCTGAATTGCAACGTATTACCAAACTTAAAAAGGGACCCAGGTGGCGCTGTGGTTAAACCACTGAGCCTAGGGCTTGCTGATCAGAAGGTCGGCGGTTCGAATCCCTGTGACGGGGTCAGCTCCCGTTGCTTGGTCCCAGCTCCTGCCAACCTAGCAGTTCGAAAGCACGTCAAAATGCAAGTAGATAAATAGGAACCGCTACAGCGGGAAGGTAAACGGCGTTTCCATGTGCTGCTCTGGTTTGCCAGAAGCGGCTTTGTCATGCTGGCCACATGACCTGGAAGCTATACGCCGGCTCCCTCGGCCAATAATGCGAGATGAGCGCGCAACCCCAGAGTCGGTCACGACTGGACCTAATGGTCAGGGGTCCCTTTACCTTTACCTTACCAAACTTAAAACCATGGAGAGACCTGGTCTGAATAGACATTGGATTCTTATTGCAGTCGTTAACAGTTGTCAACAGGTTTATCACACCTATCAGCCAATCACCCATTCCCACCACCCTTCTGAGTAATATATCTCACTATATATAAGGGTCTGGTGACTTCTGTTTCAGTGTATCTGAAGAAGTGTGCATGTACACGAAAGCTCATACCAATGACAAACTTAGGTCTCTAAGGTGCTACTGCAAGGAATTTTTTTATTTTGTTCCATATTCAGTTAGGTGTTCACACAGACTAATGGCAACTTTTTTATTATTTCCCTTAATGGAGGAACTGGATAACAGAAAAGTTTTATTTAAATGGTTATCAAATTATTCTAAGAAGGACTTAAATTCTTCTGCTTATATATTCAAAAGGTGGTGGATTCTAAAATAGGTGTGCATATTTGCAAAAAGCTGTGAAAAATTCACTCAAAGTAGACTCTTGAAGGAATAATCCTTTATGCCGATTCCCTAAGTGATAACTTTGTAGAACCTTGATAATTTTGGAATGCCTTTCACTGTGAAAACTAACAGCTCATAATATTGACATTTCTTTTTAAAATACACATCTTAAACGAATCCTTCCTCGGGGACCTGGAAGAATGCTAGCCATTTTTGGAATATGAATGTAAAAATAGAGGTTTTTCTTCCAAGCTTCCATCCAGGCTAACCTGGTAGATCAAGAGTGAGGAAGCTTTGCAGACTGAGGTTCCTTTTCAGCAACCTTCTGGGGGCCACATGCCAGTTAGGAATTTTACCTTTTAACAGTAGGCTAAGTTTCTAAAACACAGACAAACTAGAAGCATTACTGGAGTTTTAATGCATATTTCAGCCAGGCAAAAACACTCAATGTGTGCAGCAGGGCTGGTGAGGGGAGTGTCCCCCAGGGAGAATCCCAAGGGCCCAAAAGAAAGGCATGAAGGGCGGCAATCAGCCCCCAGGCCTGAAATTTCTCACCCTCCTTTGGTAGGTCTTGGGGGACTTTATCATACTAGGTTGAAACAGCAGGCAAACACGGAGTAGTTGAGCAGTGAAGGAGGAGGAACAAGGGTGCCTAACCTGAATGCTTCTCAATTTCTTACTTTCTGCACGCAGAGTGCTTGAAACTTTCTGGGGGTCTTGGTAGACAATTATTTCCCCCCCCCCTACAAATTGAAGCACATAGATAATGTATTTCAGTAAGCATAGTCTTGCCTTTCTAATGTCGGCATTCCCCACCCCAGTGCTGCCAACATCATTGTTAAAACCGGTGCCATATATAATGAAAAATCATGGTCAGGCTGCTGAGAAGGGATGCTTTAACTGATGGATTTTTCAGGGGCAAAATTATAATCTCTCATGTTAGTTTATAATGCATATATTTATTGATTTTGCTAAAAAAAAACCCACACATTTTTAACATTGATTGTTATTGACAAATTTATGTGTAGTTTGCGGTCTTTGTAAAGAGCTTGGAGATTTTTATTTACAGTTAAACAGTATACCATACACATTTTGTTAGGTAAAACAAATGGATTGCACCAGAACTGTATTATGTAAATCACAGCCTTGTTAGCCTGTTCAGTAATTCCAACATCACTTGGATCTCCATCACACACAAAAGCAGCTGAATGCAGGGCAAAATTCAGATATTTCTGCGACCTTTCCACAGAGCATTTGAAGGGCCCTTTCCACAGACCATTGTATGAAAACCTCTGGCCTAAGCCACTGGTTGATAACCTTGATGCCATTTGAGTCATATAAACCAGAATCGCAAAGACCATTCTCACAATATGCATCTTAAGAACTGCTACTGCAATTTAGTTTTTCCACTGTCCAAAACACATATCTATTGAAATTGTTTTCAAGTGTCCCTTCATGTGGACTGGGTAAAGGACTTGCGGTAAAAAGATTTTAGAAAAAGGATTTGCCCTGAAGGCTTTGCGTAGTCATTTCACTTCCTTGAACTTCTGGATTAGCTGAAGGATGACAAGGATCCCTTCCACCCAAGTCTTGAGAACTTCCATGAGTCGTAGCTTGTGGCTAGCTAGCTCAGGCACTACTTCTCCTTAACAGTGCAACTCCCTTGAGCAGTGCTTGGTCCTTTCACATCCAGGAACTCGGATGAAAAAACATAGACATGCTTTTACTGTGTGACTTGCCTACCCTTTTGATGAAACATTCTCCCCAGTTGAAAACACCAATTTCAACATGAAAAATTGAAGCTCACAAGAACTCAACTCTACTTGAGATTTGTGCAGAGACCTTAGCACCGTAATATTGAAGCAGTACACTACAGAACAAGGCTTTGCCAGTCTCTTTATGCAAAAGCCTTAGAAAGAAGAGAGAAATCTGGATGCTGCTTCCAATCATTATAATTCAGGGAAGTCTTTGAAATAATCTGTTGTTCACACAGAGGATTTCTCACTCGCCACCCTCCACCCTGCATAGTAACTTAAAGAGTGGGGGAATTAAAGGTCACAGTGGTTCCTGACAGTAGGATGGGGCCCAGAGACATACATACTTAGCAATATAAGAAATTGCAATAGAGAGAGAGAAACCAGTGGTCCACCTAAGCTCAATATTGCCTGCACTGATTAGCAGAGGCTCTCCAGTGTTTTGGACAGGGGACATTGCCAACCCTACCTGGAAAATCCTCTGCCTTTATGATATGGAAACAATGGAAGTTCAAGAATAGCTTGAGTATTATTTTCAATTCGGAAAAAAAAAAGATATTCACAATGAAGTTGGGGGGCTTTTTTTTAAAGCACCTTTGATTCTCAAAGGTTTTTCTAGGAGAGGAACTTTCCACTTCAAATGTACTTTATAAAGGAGACATTGTCTCTAAAGGCATTGTTGTGTAGTTTTTTTGTTTCTTTTCAGAGAACATTAACCACAAGAATTCAAAAGAAATTTACATATGAATCTGGCCTGAACTATATTACGGTACTCAGTGGTTTTTCCGACCTGCTCTCAAGGTCACTATAGAGTTAAAAAAACAAAACAAAACGCAGAGCAATCACACAAGCACAAACAATTCTTCAAGAAGCTGAATGCCCCTTAAGATCACTCTGTTTTCATGAAAATTGAAAGCGCTCCTCGTGTTATTTGAACACTGACACTAAAGGTACTGTTATTCTAGGCCTCCCTAGATGCCATGGGTATCAGAGGAACTTCTTCCTACAGTTGGTCGCAATCCATTGCCAGAACAGGATAGCTAAGCCATTATAGTGAAGAAAAAGTCTGATTAAAGCTTCATTATTTCAATAGTGGGGCACTTACTGGATGTTGCTTCATATCGATTTGGGTAACTTGATCTTCCATTGTTTCATTCGGTTACCAATGTTGGGTTTTTTTAAAAAAAATAAATAAAAATAAAATAAAATAAAATATCAAGCCTTAGCCAAAATAAATACAATGGTACCTTGGTTTACAACCATAATCCGTTCCGGAGGTCTGTTTGTAAACCAAAACAGGTTGTAACCCACGGCGTGCTTTTGCCAATGGGGCCTCCAAAAAAAATTTGTTCCAAAAAAATAAAAAATAAAAAAATTGTTCGTAATCCAGAAAAAGTTGCAAACTGGGACACGCACTTCCGGGTTCGACGTGTTTGTAATCCAAAACTTATGCAAACCAGACTGTTTGCAAACCAGGGTGCCACTGTAAATAAATTATAAAATGTACCCGTTTGCATTTTTTCTCACTCTCGTTTACATATGTATTTAATAAATTTTATGTACCATTTGATGGTTAAAAAACCAAACAGCTCAACGCATTTTAACCTGATGAATAGTGTAGTCTTTTTCTCTCCAAGCCATTTATTTAGAAAACAAGCAATAGGATTGAACTGAATATGTACTAATTAAGATCTTATCCACCGTTTATTTTAACTGTGGCTTTGCAGCCAATCATGTATCTTGGGAGCGGGAAGCCTGTTGACCTTTAAATGCTACGGGACTACAATCCACATCATCACTGTCCACACTGGCTTGGGCCCGGAGGCAGCAGCAGAGCAAGCCGATCAGGCGCCTGGGGCAGCGCACGTGCCCTGCACCGAACGGCGGAGCCAGCCGGGGCAGGACGCTCCGCAGTGCCTCCAAGGAGTCTGCCTGCCTACTCCCACCCAGCCACCCTACAGCTGAGGGGAGGCAGTGGGGAGTGTTTGGGGCAGCTTGGAGCCAGCAGGAGAGACACATGGATGCACTACAGGCCCCGTGGTGAGTGTCGCCCGGCATTTTGTCAACCCCTCAGTGGTGACACCTGGGGTGGCCTGTCCCCACCGCACCCCCCTTCCTCTGCCCCTGCCTGGAGGCCAATGTCTTCTGGAGGAGCTATAGATTCCCCTATCCCAGAAGAGGTGGATTTAGGGGAGCATGATTGGCTCAGTTGCACTGGATGCAGAGCCTTGGGTGCTCCAGAGGGCACCCCAACTATGATGTAGAATGGAAGGCAAGAGGCAGGTAGCGCTGATTTTTGGCATCACACAGGGCACCAGTGGAATTTGAGGTGTCAAGGTCAGTCACTGGTCCTGTTGTATATACTCTAGTAGGAGTTCTGCTCCCCAACTCGTATTAAAGCCTGTCTTTCCTGGTTGTATATCTTCCACGCAGGAGTGCTTCTATAGAACAAGTTTTAGAATTCAAAGAGAAGAGAAGCTTCCTCTTTCCCTTGCTCTGTCCCATACCTGTTTCATGAACCATTTTAGGTGGGGAAAATCCTTGAGGACTGTGCTTTATCCCTGTTATGCGTTGCTAAAAATGTGGGACTGGAACCATGGCTATACACCTTACTTAAAGACACAATATGGGCCATTTTCTCCTGCTGCTTAAAACAGAAGCGATTTAAGCACATGCGTAATACCAGTAGCTCCCCCATGGAAATAAATGAAATTTAAAAAGTGACTGGATTGTGCTCTGAAACAGAAATCTATTGAGCATCACAATCAAATGCTTTTAAGTCAGATGCTTTAAGCTTAGAAGTTAAAATCCTTGTTGTGTGATTTAAGTGTCCTATTTAAGAAAAATATAGATCACTGACAATAAGAATGGTTACATAGTCATTGCTTCAATCTGGTTGAATAAATCACTGTGATTTAGCTCCTAGCAGTAATAAAAATAAATGATATTGTTTTGGTTCATTACTACTGAACTAATGAAATGTAATGAATTAAGAAATTTACTGAGTGAATTAGTCCCATTAAAAAACACACACAACATTTCAATCCTTTTGTCCAATAGTAAAAATGGAAGAACAAAATGCAGGAATATATTCCGTTGTCAAAATTGACTAATTACATAAGATTGAAAGAGAAAAGACAAAGATGTAATAACTGTGTTCAGAATTTACACTTTTTATATATCTTATAAAAAACTTAATTAAACGTTTTTTAAAAGAAAACAATTTCCTAATGGTATTTTAATGCTCAGTGCAACTGTGCTTGTAATTTTTTTAAAATCTCACTGAAGATTTCATTGCTGTTCCAGTTTTAGCTCTTCTTTCACTCTGGTCTGTTATTTACTGTTTGTTTGTTTGCTTCCTTGCTTGAGAAATGCAATAGCCCATTCTTTGACCTTAATGTTCCCTGTTTGCTTTACAACAATTTAAAATAAAACCAAAATGGATAAAAACACTAAAATCACAGCAGAAATATCAGCCTAAAAACTGAAGGCTATAATAATAATAATTTTATTATTTATACCCCGCCCATCTGGCCGGGTTCCCCCAGCCACTCTGGGCGGCTCTACAAGTTCCTGAAAGGCCTGACCAAATAACATGGTCTTCCCCTGCGCCAGGTAAGACTATCTGCAGAGGGCATCCCGAAACCATAATCAACCCACCACAAAGAGGGGTGGGCCACAGTCTTATTTCAGATTCTCTGTTTCTTATTATGCCAATGTTAAGTTCAGGTCTCCTTATTTCCACATTCACATTTTAAGTCCTTAGCAATATTCATCGGCATTTCAGTGTGAATTTCTCCTAACCTGTACATTTTTGTATGAAATTTGCCAAATCTATGCAATTTTGCAAAACAATAATACACTTCCTGTGTTATTCTCACCAATGTATGTATTTTAACGCACATTTTACACAAAGGTCTTCATTTTTGTACACCTTTACTTGGCTGGAGAACTACAATGAAAATTTGGAGATGTGTGAATTTCAATGGGCGGCTGTGTTTTGGTTTGCAGATTGTTTGGGAAATTGCAGATTAGGTAGGTTTGCGTTTAAATGTAGACTGAATCAAATTGTTCACCCATCCCTGATCTCACATTACTTTCAACTTCTGGTAACTGTTCCGTACTTCAGGGTGCATTTCTTTTTCCAATCTCAGTACTACTTCAGATACAAGAGTAAGCAGGTAGAAGAGGAAGTGCAACTGAATCCAGCTATTTGTTCCCCATACTTTTCTATCATTTCTATTGTGACTTACTGAGCACAATTCAAAGTCTTGGTGTTGACCTTTAAAGCCATAAACGGCCTCGGTCCTGTATACCTGAAGGAGCGTCTCCACCTCCATCGTTCTGCCCGGACACTGAGATCCAGCGCCGAAGGCCTTCTGGCGGTTCCCTAATTGCAAGAAGTGAGGTTACAGGGAACCAGACAGAGGGCCTTCTCAGTAGTGGCACCTGCCCTGTGGAACGCCCTTCCAACAGATGTCAAGGAAATAAGCAGATATCCTATTTTTAAATGACATCTGAAGGCAGCCCTGTTTAGGGAAGTTTTTAATATTTAATGCTGTATTGTTTTAATATTCGATTGGGAGCCACCCAGAGTGGCTGGGGAGACTCGGCCAGATGGGCGGGGTACAAATAATAAATTATTATTATTATTATTTTATTACGACTACTACTACACTCTCAATTGAGAATAGGATCTATAGCGGTGACTGAGGTGGCTCCCAATTTTGTTCTATGGGCCTCAACTTGTTCAGCCTGAGGTTCAGGATAAATAGCTTGGAGGATTGAAGCCAATCATGTTGCTGGACTCACATTGTCTCCAGTCAGTGTGGTGAATAGTCTCCCACAACACCTGTGTCCAAGACATAAAACAGAATGGAGAAGCGTCTGCTAGCAGAGAGTTCTATGCACCCCAGAGCTGCTGGTCTGGGATGCTGAGCCATAGTTTTAGTAAAATAAATAAATAAGAAGAATAACCGATACATTCTGATTTTCAGCCCAATTTTAGAGTGTGATAGCACAGTTTCACTTAACAGTCTTTGCGGCTCTGAAGGAAAGCAGGCTGCACCTCCACAGCATTTAAGATTATTGGGAGAGTTAGATTTTGTACAGAGCAAATGAATTGGTTCTCCTTGAATGGCATGATTTTAGAGAGTTTCTTGGATTAAGCTAAAGCAGCGGATCAGCCTGAGTCCTGTAAACATGGATTTCTAAATGCCTGGAACAAGTTATTTCCCGATCCCTCACTGACTTCTATCCAAGGATGTGGAGAAGATTGACAAACAGCAGGAGAAATAAAAGCCAGAGTTTAGGAGACTAGAAAGAAATCTCAGCGACGGCAATAGGCTAGCCAACCTGGAAATGCAGTAAAACCCATGTCTTTCATAGGGCAGTAGAAAGACATGAACAGAAAATTGCAGGTAGAGGCATCCATAAAACATAACTCCATGTTAGAAAAGCAAGTGATATGCTCTAAAACTGACTTTTAAACAAAGGTGCAACTATGGAGCTGACCAAAGGTTTTGACTTTTTGAGGTACTAAGCTCTCTGATCTGACCCAGCATAACTTGTAAACACAGCGTTATTTTTAAGTGTGCAGCACACCGTGTTCTTAGTGAAAATGAATATAGCCACATAGATATGACAGAGTAAGTGCATTACAGTTCTCTTTCAATAGACCAGAATGAGTGATTAGAAATGACCAATGACAGTCCCACAGATGATCTTAGTGATGAAGCTGGAACATAAGGGTTGTGGCAGTCCTTACGGACACAGGGTACCTTAAGTTGTGGGGGGCTTTGCAAATTGATACAAGGATCTTCAGCCTTGTTCATTTGTACATGTGCAGTCTGTCTATATGGAGGCAGCAGGTCCTCCAAATTGTCCATAATATTAAGATGGGGTGGTGGTGGGATATTACAGGGACTTTTTTTTCTTATTTCATTACTGTTTCTCCTTTCAGAGTTCTGCTTCATTCACATTGCCCTTTTGGAATTATTTACCTTTCTTAAAGATACTGCTTTTAAAACCCTCTTCTTCCTTGTTTTCTAAGAGGTATCCACTTAGTGAAGTTTTTATTAAAGATGATTAGCTGCATAACCCCCTGATATGTATTGTGACAAAGACAAACATCCATTATGAAGTCCTTCCTTGGCTTCCGGTTCTTGGATAGGATGCTGGACCTTATCTCTGTTTCGTAAAGGACCACCACCCCCCAACGCCCCCCCCAAAAAACTCCATCTTTTAACAGTTCTAGAACATTTATTCCAAACATATGTGGAATCTCATGCTGTATCAAATCCTGCCACAAAGGTGCCATTACAACCAAATAGCTGGAATATCTCCTTATGTTCAGAGTTACGCTCTTGTATCCCAGAAATATACTACAAAGCTTCCAAGCTGCAGTATGTTCTGCACATATGAATGCTTGCTTTGCAATTTAATAGCAATAACAGGCTCAGTGGAAGCAACAGAATCAAGGGAATTAGAGGAAATGCTCATTAAAACAAATTTAAAAGGTCTAATGATTAAAATATTGATTAATTAGCCAAACATTGATTAACAGTCACACATTATCAACTACAAAGGTTCTAATTACTGCGCCATTATTCCAAAGATTGACCTGTACTCTCTTGTCAGTTAGGATGAAGAACAATTTTTATTAAGTGGGTAATTTGGATTTTTGACCTGTAAAATTTTAATAGGGAGTGCAGAGAGGGTGTCATGTGTGGTTTGGCATTTTAGTCATCAAGGGACCGATAGTTACTGTCTCTACTTAACCAAAGGCACAGGAGTGCAAAAGGGATGTGAATACTTAGGGATTAAAGCCCTAACAACTCCATAATCAGGAAAATATGGAGGCATATTTGCAACTGTTTAAAATTCTCCTCCTGGAAACCAAGAGTGGTTCGGTTAGAAGTGCATGCAGAACATGACAAGGGCTACCTGAATTCCTTTGGATGACAGAACATGCAACATTAAACCTGTACACCAACTTGCAATGCCAATTGCAAAGGCAGAGAATGAAGTCACTAGCTGTAGTGGTTTTGTCCCATAGACATCACTGCATCCTCCATCGTAAAGCTAAGGGGAAAGCCAGCAGGACCTAAAATAACATTCCCCACAGCAATAGATTAATCTTACAGAAAGCAGGCACACAGTTTAAACCTTTTAAATGGGGGAGATTTATGGGTGCCCTGCATAAGACTATCTTGCTGATTTCTATAACTGTCTATTTAAATCTGTTGATGTAGCATTTAAACCTTGCCTCACAAAAGAAGAGAGGGTAATACACACCCAGGGTTACGCTCTCCATATAACTGTCTGAAAAGTTGATGGTCTGGATTTACTCTTGATGAGATCAGCTCTCTGGCCAGCGCACAGATTTATAGGATGGACGCAAATGAGCACAGGGGAGGAACAGGACCTTTTTGATCGCACATATGCTTGTCAGGCAAAACATACTCAAGACCTTTTCTTTTCCCTTTCCCCTGCCAAGCAAGTAAGAGCTAGGAAGTTGCTCACACAGTTCAATGGAAACATGACATCAGGAGGGCGGTTCAGGAAAGAAGCATTAGCCTGGCAAAGATCAACAACTAAAGGCTACGGAACAGGCTGAGAGCAAAAAAGAAGGTGCATGAAGACGGCCATTGTGGGGGAGTGAATCTTCTGGAGGCTAAGCTATCTGGGGTCCTGAAGAAACGGCCAGATTATACAAACCGTAGCTTGAACAGGAAGAGAAAAAGGAGCTGGTGCAATGCCAACTTCTGAAATTCCCTACACTCTACCTGCTTGTGAATAGCGATGAAGTTACAGCTTGACGCAGAGAGCAGCTGTGCCGAATGGGTCCAACGCCAACAGAGAGAGTCAGCACCACAACCTATTCTTGGCCTTTTCTCTCAGTGCTGCTCGTTACAAGCAAAAAGCTGCTACCTTTCCATGGTAGCAAAGTGTGTGTATGTGTCTTAAAACAGAAAACGGTTTTTCTTCCTTGTTTTACACTGGGTTCCCCCCCCCCAAAAAAAATCCCTGGGGTTTTAAATTTTCATTTTTCAAAAGCTTTAGCAAGAACATCCGAAGTTCCAGATACAAAGAAGAACTCACTTCATCCGGAATCCTACCATTTGCTAAGGAACCGCACCTGAGTTTCTTCCCGTGAAAAGGATGGTTGCTTCAAATGTTTCTATTCACTCCAAAAATGGCTTGCGCATGGGACCCCTCCAAATTCAATGTCTACAAATAACTTCAGCTTGATTGCATAGCTTGTCTCAGGGCAGTTCACAGGATAAAACCAGAATGTAAAACCACAAAATACATAACCAAAATAAAAACATCAGATGTCAAAGAGATAAACAACTACCTGTCATTTTGAAAACATCTGAAGGCAGCCCTGTTCAGGGAAGTTTTTAATGTGTGACATTTTAATGTATTTTAAGGGGTGATATGATAGCCATGTTCAAATATATAAAAGGATGTCATATAGAAGAGGGTGAAAGGTTGTTTTCTGCTGCTCCAGAGAAGCGGACACGGAGCAATGGATTCAAGCTACAAGAAAGAGGATTCCACGTAAACATTAGGAAGAACTTCCTGACAGTAAGAGCTGTTTGACAGTGGAATTTGCTGCCAAGGAGTGTGGTAGAGTCTCCTTCTTTGGAGGTCTTTAAGCGGAGGCTTGGCAGCCATCTGCCAGGAATGCTTTGATGGTGTTTCCTGCTTGGCAAGGGGTTAGACTGCATGACCCTTGTGGTCTCTTCCAACTCTATGATTCTATGATTCTATTCTATGATTCTAATCTTTGTTGGAAGCCCCCAGAGTGGCTGGGGAAACAACACAACCCCCAAACAGCCCAATAACACCCCCACTCAATACATTTTAACATGTGCATAGGATGTCAATCAGCCAAAAGCCTGGTTAAAGAGGAACGTTTTTGATCATTGCCTAAAGGTGTATAATGAAGGTGCCAGGCGAACCTCCCTGCAGAGAGGTCCATCTAGTCCAGCATCCCGTTCTCGCAATGGCCAACCAGATGGAGTGGGAGAGAGATTGCAGAAATCAGGATCGCCTTTTGGGTGCCTTCCCATATTAGTGTGATATGCATGGAGAGAAGGGTGTACACCTCTTCCCTCCATACACAAATGTGTATCCTCATACACAATAAGTATCTGAATCCTTAGTTCTGTTCGGTGCCTGGAACAATACTGATAGTAAATTATGTTGCTGGCATGCTCGTAGTAATAATGGCGGTACTCAGTGACGCACTGCATGGCACGCATGGTTGCAACAGGAGACCATAAGTCAGCCGCTTTGGAGTGTCTTAACTGAGAGCAGGGTGTGTGGTTTTTTTAAAAAAAAGGTTTTATTGATTTTCAGTATATAAATACAATTACAAAAAGTAATGAAGGTACCAGATGAATCTCATGTTTACCCACAATATGGCTTATTTCCATAAATGTGCTTTGCTAGAAGGGCTGTGCATGGTCACATGCCCACCACGTGTAGAATGTTGTACCTATCCTGTTACAGCCTCTCCAGCACAGGGGTGGAAGTGTTTTGTTGATATACCTACATCAGGCACCCCCAAACTGCGGCCCTCCAGATGTTTTGGCCTACAACTCCCATGATCCCTAGCTAACAGGACCAGTGGTCGGGGAAGATGGGAATTGTAGTCCAAAACATCTGGAGGGCCGAAGTTTGGGGGCGCCTGACCTACATTGTATGAGAATGAGGTGGTTCTAGTTTTGTTTTGTTTTTAACGGTATAAATGACTGCAAGGTTAAAAAGAAAACAAATGTGCATTTCTCTCAGACTGGATACCTTGATAAAAACAGAGAAGAAAGTACACAATGAATGGCAGCCTCGTTTTAGAGCTGTAGTAACTGCTTTGCAGCATGCTGAAGAGCCCATCACACCAATGCAGAGCCTTTCCGGAAGCTAATAAGGGACGAGTGTGGGCATCCCTTTCTTCTTCCTTGCCCGTTGCTGTTACAGGCAAAGTTGCTGTGCAGCTAGCACAAGGAAACGCGCAGTCCTCAACAAACCTCTTAACCCGGTGGAAAATTAGTATATTCAATGAATCTCTCATTGCTCCGGCACTCCTGAAACCTGAAGAATGGGCTACATGACAAGTTATTCTTGCAATACAGACAGAAGTCTGGAAAGACTTTCTGTTTTTGGACACTATTGGTTTATTTTATCTCCTTCCTTTTGTTTCACAGAATAAGGACAATTTCAGTTCTCTTTATCTGGGTAGGCTAAAGTCATAATGTTATTTCAGTGTATGGAATACACACACATACACACACACACATATGGTAGATGGGTGATTACTTGACAACACTGGATAAGACAGATATTTATGGAAAGAGATCGTATTATTTTTGGCTGAATAGCAGGGATAGATAGCAACTCCTTTGCGTTACAAATGTGAATGTGAATTTTTTGGTAAACCTCCCTGCATTAAAAATGAATTAACTGTGTGATTATTAATTGTGCATATTCCAATCCCTTTGTGCTCTACCGCATGTTTCCTGAATCTCATTTGAATCCTTTGGCTAAGTAATGTGTCAAGGGGGGTAGTAGCCTGAATGCCTGATTTATTTAAAAAGCAGGACAGCACTTCCAGATTAGAATACCAATGAGTGGGGTTAAAAAGGCTTTACTATAGTTGGAGGGCAGCTCTCAGTCTGAGAAGTACCTGAAAAGGACCTCTATGGACTAATTTCCAGAATCACATTGTAATGTGGGCTCATGTCAATCATCAGAACAGACAGCTTCATCCCATGATATAAACTAGTTATACATTCAAGAGCTGCCAGAGGATCTTCATTAAAATGGGACTTAGCATTAAAAGAAGAGGTTGTTTTATTATAATACTTCAAACACAGTTTTTTTGTTTTATATGTTCTCTGAAACCCTTTTTTGTTCTTCTCCACAGTATCAAAAAAAAAACGTGCCACAGAAGAAGCGACAACATTAAATATTCCAATTTTTAATAGGAATCAAGGTAGCTTTTCTGGTTTAAGGCATAAAAATGATATACATTATTTTTTCCCCTAAATATATTCATGCCTTTGACTAACAAAAAGAAATCTCCAGATGTAATAGGAGGATGTTTTTAATCTTTTTTTGTGAGGAGGGATTTGCAAAGCCGCTACTCAAGTACAATATCTAGTGGCAAAGTCTATATCAGCGAGAGGTGTATATATTTGTATAAAACCTTTGGGCTATCGTCAGCTTTGAGATACAAGTGAGATATCACAATCCATGTCATTAAACTATAATGAGGCAGTATTAAGAAAAAACATTAACAATATCCATGGAAGTAAATCGTTGACAAAGTAATCCAGTATTTCAAGAAGCTATTACACACACACACACACACACACACACACACACACACACACACACGTATGTTTCTATTTACTTACACACCTGCCATTTCATAGACCCTCATTTAGCTATAACTTTACAAGTCAAACAATGTTTTCAAATTGAATGGGGCATTTCAATCAAAAGCTACTGCTTTATTAGCACAAAAGGAAAAGATTTAGGGGATTCTTCATGGTTGGCTACTGATTCAGCAATGTTTACCCTTTGGAGAAAGAATCGTCCAAACTTGGCCTGTACCTTTCCCAAATGCACTTCGATATTTTTATTTAAGCAGGATTTCAGGTTTTGGGTAGCCCACTGTAAAAGAAAAACGAATATTGGGTCACTTTTATTCATATATTGCAATTCCATAATTATTGGCTTAAAATGGCATCGTGTTCCCTACCAGGAAGCACATATCCAAGCCTGCACTGGGGTTTATTTCTGAGTAGACGTGCCTAGGTTTGTGCTGTAAATAGCAGAACCACCAAAAGCCAATGAGATGCTCAGGGAATGGTGATAGAGCATGCAGGGGTGTATGAAGGGGGGGTGGAGGGGACGGTCCGCCCCGGGTACTGCTCGGGCGGTGACAAGATGGCCCGCTGCCCCCCCAGCTATAGAGTGACTGAGGGTGCGGACACTGCGTGTGCAGGCCCTGGGCGATGGAGAGGGTTCCTCCGCCATTGAGAGCATGTGACTTGCATACAGCAGACCCCCAGATTCAATCCACAGCATATCCAGCTGAAAGCTTCAGCCTTTCCCTGTTAGGGTAGACAGCACAGGGCTATAAATGGACACATAATCTGGTTTGTTATAAGGAAGCTGTGCTTCCTGTGTTTACATAGCCTGGGTTCAAACCCCTGTTAAGCTATGGAACTAAGTTGCCTGTCACTACTTCTCAATCTAACCTGCCTCACAGGGTTGTTTTGAGGACGGAATTGTGCGGGAGGGATAACCATGCGTGCTGCTCCGACATCCCTTGAGGAAGTGTGAGACAGATACACAATTAATCCAGTAAAGGACTAATTCTAACTGCCACTCTTTTGGTATGTGCTGCGCATGCTGATTTCTTATGAAAGCCGACATCATACACAGGATTCTGGCACGAGTTTCTGTGTGCCGCTGTGAGTCTTTGGAACATGTATCATGCCACAATGTATGAAACGTGGGCAGCACCTCTGTGTATGAGGCACCTATCACTATGCAGCAGTGCACATAGCAGAATCTGGGGTGGTTCCCCTAGGTTGCTGGGTTTGCCAGGTTCCAGGCTCAGAACATAAGAAGACCCTTCCTACGCCAGGCCAGTGGCCCATCTAGTCTAATGTCTTCTTCTCACAGTGGCCAAGCAGATGGCTATGGGAAACTCACAAACAGGCCCCAAAGACAACACCACTCTCCCTTGAGGATGTGGGAGCATAAGGATGCCTTATCTGAACTGGCTATCTGTTAAAAAGAAAAAGCTTTCCCAGAATTTTTCACACCTTACCCTCGAAATGTTTTGAGGGCAGATGTAACAAAGTTCCTGTAAATAACAGAAACTGGCCTTATAATGATGAGCAGGTGGCCTCAGTATCACAAGTTCTTTTTAAATGCAGGGGTAGTATTATTAATCAGGTGACAAGATAAATTCTGATCTGCCTCATTACGCAATCCTGCCTCTGCTGCTATTTTCATTGGAGGGCTCTAATTACTAAGCAAGTTGCAACGTTTCTAAACATTGTTTAGACAATTGATGGTTGCTTTTCTGGTTTCTCTTTTTTAATGGTCCTACATATTTTACATTCTGCAGTTTTCTATCTGTGGTTAGTGGACCATAAATACCTTACAAATTTGTAGTTGTCTTTATGTCAGGAGTGGTCATGCAAGTTGGGTCACTCTGCTGCAGCCACTTCCCCAAATCTGCAGAGAAAATTCAGAATAGATCATCATTAATTAGAAGCAAGGTGGCCAACACTCCCTTACGACTATATACTTCTGGTATTGTTTTCACCTCAAACAGGTCGTTTACTGTACATTCGAATGATGCAAACTATGCGCAGTACAGGGTTATATTTTCAAGGGATCCACTCAAGGCAACTCTCTGGGAATAGTATCATTACAAAATGAGTTTCGAGAGCTTAGAAAATCCACCTGGTGTGTAAGCTCTGTTGCACTTGCATGAACCCAGAGAGAGCTTAATTAAAGTCTTTCTGATGCTTAGAGATAAAACAGACACACCAATCCTTGCTCTTTGGGGCTCTTAAAAGGAGTCTTTTGAAGCTTCCCTCATTGCTGTCTCTGTCATGCTGAAGGCTTCGATTATACACAAACACACACACACACAGAGAGAGAGAGCTTCATTTTAAAAAAAAAGTGCGCTTCCACAGTGCAGAATGAAACAGTGACAGGTACCGTGAAACCTCAGCACCTTTTTAGCCTCCATCTTAGGAGCAGTTAGCAGTACAATCTTTGATTTGCCCTTTACTGCTGCCTAATGGGTAAAAGGCACTGACATCTCAAATCTAAAGCACACAAAGCGTTGAAGGACTTGTGCACGTACAGCATAGAGGAGTCTCCACACCGCTATTAAAAGCGGAAAATTATAAAGGAGGGAGACTGAGAGAGACTCTGCTGCCAACAAAGAGTAGTGTCCTGTCAATAAACAGGACTGACAATGATGCCAGACTGTCCGGGTCCAAATCCTGACTTTACAGCCAACGCCTACTGAGCGCCCGATGCTCTCGGTGCTCATCTAGGTGAGCAGCAGGCACTCAGGACCTCACCAGATTGATCCTTTTCCTATTAAAGTCAATGCTGAATATATTTATGCAGCACCTCCTGATATAATATGCTGGCTGACACATCCTCAGTATTTATACATTGTACGAGTATTGCAGCAGGTATTGCAATATAGATTACTTTCCAAGAAGATGCAGAATTGTAGTGAGGAGCAACCTACATGGTTGGTCCCAGGATTTTTTTTATGTGCGCTTCTATCTCAGTTAAAGCATATAGCTCAGCCCGAATTTCACTTTGCATTTCCTTTATGGGTTTTTCAGAATCTTTTATGCATGTGAGATTGGAAATAAATTAATGTTGCCAGTTTACAGTACATTTTTGTCATAATGTTTGCAGAAAGAAGGGCAGAGGGACAGAAATGAATCTGTATAAAGGAAGCTCATTAAGAGAGAGATAGGATAGCTGTGCAAGCTCCGTTTAAATATTATGTAAACAGTATTACCTTAGTGACAAAGTCAAAGTGTGGAGAGGCAACCCTCCAGCAACTTGCTATAATTCTGTTTCTATGTCCAGTGGATTCCTCACCCCAACACGAACTTGCTGCTTCTTCACATCCACTCTGCCTATTTTTCCATCATCTGTATCTATACCTTTATCAATATTATTTCATTGTATCAGTGCATTAGAGATGGCAAACAAGTAGGATGCTCAAATCCATTAAATCCTACTCTGTGGAATACCAGCAATCAAGAATATCTCCTAAGATGATGATTATTATTAATATTTATTATTTATACTCCACCCATCTGGCTGGGTTTTCCCCGCCACTCTGGGCGGCTTCCAACAAATACCAAAATACATTGAAATATCACAGATTAAAAACTTCCCTAAACAGGGCTGCCTGTAAGATACTGTAAAACAAAACCGTTTCAAGCTGCTTCTTCAGTGTCACCAGTGAGACAGTTGCACTGAGGGACTTCAGCACGGAGTGTATTCCACAGAGGTCAATAAGCCTTGATAGTTGATCCATTTGCTTACCAGTGAAAATTAAAGCCTAAACAATCAGGTTCTTGCCAAACAGTTTGTTCGCAGTCAGGAAATCCAAATTGCAACTTAATAATGGAAGGAAAGTGCTGTGGTACACTGCACACAACAGCTGAAATCTGGATCTTGCTTACATGGTAAGCAGAGGAGACTAGCTTCATGTGCTTCCAAGAGGGATGTCCATGCAATAGTTGCTTAAAGACAGGGGTGCTCTCTCTCTTTTCTTCTTACTATGCTGTGCTGCAGGCCATATTAGCCACAGGGCCATAACACCTTCATCAGATTGCCAAATGAAGAATAGTCTATGGCAGTGTTTCCCAACCAGTGTGCCTCCAGATGTTTTGGGACTACAACTCCCATCATCCCTAGCTAGCAAGACCAGTGGTCAGGAATGATGGGAGTTGTAGTCCCAAAACATCTGGAGGCACACTGGTTGGGAAACACTGGTCTATGGTCCGTGAATTCCTAGCATGGTTAGGAAGTTGTGTGGAAACGCACCACCTCAGTTTTGGTGTCCGGGTGTCAGGATCCCTATTCAGACAATCTCAATACGCAGAAGCTAGAGAGAGAGAGAAGTGGTGGGGAAACAACATTGCTAGCCCAACCTTGATGCCATGCATGGCACTGGGGCAGGTGCCTACCCTGGGAAACCTTCACATCAGCAGCAGCTCACATGTAAGCCTTCAGCACAGTTGGGATCCCTGCATGATTATGGATCCCAACAGTGGCGGACTTTGGGCTTTCAAATTACAGTGGAGCCCTGTGCAATGCCAAAATTCAGTGCCCTCCTTGTGTTCTCGCCTTCTGTTCTACGTCATCGTTGCAGTGCCCCCTGTTGCGCCCTCTCGGCTCGGCACCCAGTGCAGGCGAACCAGTTGCACTCCCCTAAATCCACCACTGATTCCAACCATGTGGAAGCCTCCAGGGAATGGTACCAGTGCCACCCATGATCAGTGCCGTCAACTTTCCACTTTTTTTGCGGGAAATTCCCTTATTCAGTGCCCTTACTTTCATATCCGGGAGTTGACAGCACAACAGGATTTCCTTATCTTCAAATCCAGAGGTTGACAGCTATGTCCATGATGTCTTGTGGGGACAGCAGCGCAGCCCAGCTGCCTCCTATTATACACTTAGGAGAACTACATTTAGGATAAGCTGAACAGACTCAGGCTGTAGCCAGAATCTATTTGGTCCATATGGCACAATGTGTTTTTGTGAGCTGTGGGCCCAGTTCAGATATTTATTATGGTATCCACAGGGAAAGGGGTGCAAGCTCTTCTTCTTCAGTACACACATAAAAGGATACAGGTGCTCCACCGAGAACCCTATGCACATTTCTTTTACATAAAAATGATGGGAGCAGACCTTGGAATCAGGTTTTACACATATGGGTTTCTGTGCAGAGTATATTGCCTCAGGTGTTGCATGGAGGAGGGGAGATGCTTCATCACTGCATGAAGACAGTCATTGCGTGCCAAGACCCCCAGAAAATTCCCCCCAATAACTCAGACAGACACATTATTTTAGGTTTTGTTTTTGGCATAATTTTGGCCACAACTTTATTAAAAATTACAAATTAATTTGAGTGTTGGCCTTAGGCTTTGGTTAATCTTCTGCCCCATGGTGGGACAGGACCAGCTCTGACTTCCTACGGTAGGAAAGTCAAGTAAGCACCCCATGGTGGAGGAGATAGCTGAGACCAGGCCATCTCACCCACCAGAAATGTTCCCCAAGGCTCGTGCTCTGTATTGGCCCCAGCCCCGCACCATTGCAGGGGTGTAAGAACTAGAGCCCCGGAGCCCCAGGATTCCTTTAACGGAATACTTCTATAAGAGCAACACTGAGGGGCATGCACCTCCATGCGATGCCCCTCCCAAACTCATCAACCAAAGCCTAACCTGCAAACCTAACAAGTTGTGACTATTGCTAAGCAGTAGGCGAAAAACCAGATGGCACAGCCAATCAGCCAAATGGAAAAAAATTCCTACTGGCCCCTGAATACAGGCAGCGCCATAGCAAGGTCACTCTAAACCTGCAAAGAAAAGGAGGTGGGCGGGAGGGAGATTCAAATCACTAACCAGGAATGAGCTTAACACAAAAAACGCTGAGTACTTAAGCACTCGCCCTGTCAATCAAGGAATGGATACATGCAATTTACCCCAGCAGCACTCTGCCCTCCAATCATCTTCTCTCTTTGAGCTTAGACCCACCCCTTAACACACACACAGTCTTTTTCTGCTGGGTCCGGCCGCAACCCCCCATTTTTCCCTATGGGGTTAATGAGCTCTCTCAGACCCTGGTCCATATCCAAACAAGTGTTTCTTATTCAGCCTTGAATCTCAATGAGTGAGTTTGTGCCAGCCACAGGCTCTCTATCTTAACCTCCATGAAGACAGTGAGCTGAGTTTCCTGCTAGACCAGCAGGATAAAAATTTGCGAAACGAAAAACTGGATAAATCAAAGGAAGACAGAAGTTGTATCTCCATTTCAGTATTGTCTTGGTTAGTGAAAGGACTTGGATATGGGGAGGCAACTGACAGAAATTGATCTGTGATAGGTGCAGCATATGGTGAGCACTGAACTATCAAAGAAGGAAGATCTATAGAAACAATAGATTGGAGATATGCAGATTTCAATTGACAGAAATAACTTTATAGGGGAAGGGTAGTAGTGGATAGGTGGAGCTTCTCCAGGTAGGGCTTGGAAGGGCTCTTGCCTGAAATCCTGGACAGCTGCTGCCAGTCATTGTAGTTAATACTGAGTTAGATGGGCCAATATTCTGACTCCATATCATTATCGGCATAAGGCAGTTTCCTATGTTTCAGAGTGCCTAATTCCTCTAGATTTCCCACTGTGTATATGAGCAGAATGTGTAATTGTAGAAATTTTTCACATAACAACAGTAAAGAAACTGATAATGATTATAATAATAAATCACTATTTGCGCCATTAAGGGTGTATTCACATGATTTAACAATTTAATGCATGTTATCCTTTTATCAGAGGCTCCTAAATAAAGCTTGTCTTGACATTAAAGGACCTAATAACCAGAACTAAATTAAGCTAAAATGGTTTTGTGAAACTTTGCAGCGAATTAGTGATAGATGATAAAACTGCATGGGAAATAATTCTTGCATGTTTGCATGAGGGAGAGAAAGTTCTGTTTTTGACCCTTTCCAAAGGCTACAGAGCGCAGTGAGGTATAGCCTATGTATTTTACTACACTGTGTCTATTGATACATTTCAACCCCAGCTTCTGCTGTGCGCTCCGTTTGAAAAAAAAAATCTTTAGGGGAAAAATTGTGACAGCTAGAAATAAATTCAGCCTTGCAGATGTTAGATGTGTGTGTGTGTTTTTTAAAGACCATCGCCATCTCCACGCCAGCCACCTGAATACCTTTAAAAAAATGCTTTAACACCAGAATAAGGATTTGATGTCTAGTCACTTCTTCATAGCCATGTCTCTTTAAAGAAGACTTTCAATCATTAATGCATAAGTCAGTCAGCCAGCCAGACCTTTTTAATAAGCAGTTGAAGAGCCACTGTCTTTAGCACATGAAGCTAACAAAAGGCTCATTAGTCAAATGAACAAAGAATAGTTTGAATATCAATGTCTTATTTTAGAGGGAAACCTGCTCCACAAAAATTTCCATGCAGTCACTTGACTGGAGTTTCTCTGTCCAACTTTTAATGCTCCGGACCCTACTTATGAAAAATTGATGTCGAAGAAAATGTTGAAAGAATATATTCGCTGCATGTCATTTTAAGTGATGGGTCTTTACATTCAACAATCATTTAGAAAGTAGAAAATCTGTCTTGAAAGAATAAAAAAAGTTTATTTCTTTTCTTTTTTAAAGGAAGATCTTGCTCAACATATTCCCCTTTTGCTGTAGGATCATTTGTGAAAGTGCTGAGGAAGTAGAAAGTACATTTAAGAAATAAAACACCAGGCTCTTGCATGGGATCACAACAATATGAAAATAGTGCTCGGAAAGTGCTTTAGGTTTTGGGGCAGACTTACACCACAGTAATGCTTTGCCTTTGCCTTTGGAAGCCACTTCAACTAATGATAATGCTAACAGCATTTTAAAACATGGGTGGAATCGCTCACCATTAGAACATATGGTCAAAGGAAAGAGGAAGAAAGAATATTTAAGCTGTGGCACGGCATTCAAAACTGGCAACCCCTTTTTCAAACCACCTCAACTAAAAGCTACTTTTTTTAAAAAAATTGTTTTTATTAAGGGTTTTCTTGGTTTACAAAGATAAGAGCAATGTCTCTCTTAACATTTTTACAACTCAGTTTCGTTTGTTGAGACATTGGTGAGGGGAGGGGAAGGATAGTAGGTGGAGGGAGGGTGGGTGGGATGGGGTGGGTTTTTTCTTGTTAGCGACGCTTGCATAGGTTCTCTGTTGTTCGCTTGTTTTCCTTTGATGGTGAGAGATGCTGGGGTTGGCCTAGGATATGGTTGTTCCTTTGTGGTTAGCTGTGGTGGTCTTTGTTTTGTTTGTGAGCAAGGGGATGAGTGTTGTGGGTCAGGTTAACCATATTGATTCGTATGCTGTTGGTGGGTTTTTGTCGTTGTCTTGTTGGGCTGTGTATGTGATAAAGGGGAACCATACCGGGGTAATTTTTCTAGTAGGGCTGTTTCCCATACTATTTGGTACCAATGGTCCATGTTTATTCCTGATAGGTCTTTCCATAATGCATCTAAGTCCGCATGACAATTCTTCATTTGACTTGGAAAAACCAAAACCTACAATTCTAGTAAAAAAAAAACACTCAAAAGAAACACAAAATTTTGCACCGTATTCCATTAAAAAAACATTAACATGGTATACTTTATTTAGAAAGGCAGCCATGTTGTGGCAGGGAACAACCAGTTTCCAACATGTGTGCAATGAATTTTACAAAACTTTAGAGCAGGGGTTGAGAACCTCAGGCCTGAGACTCATAATCAGCCCTCCAGACCTTCCTTTCTGACTGTTGGAACTCCTCCTAGGCTACACCTCTTGCACCCCAGATATTTTTGCCTGGAAGTGTCCTCAGACTATGATGACGCTTCTTCCTTGGCTGGATAGAGAATGCAGAGCAGGTGTATGAGTGTGTGTGTAAATAAACTAGCCTGCTGTGCAAAGGTTAAGTTTATATTTGTTGCTCCACACTCTGTTGCCTCTGGCCCTACCTACCCCCTGGCATGTGGCTCCCAGAAGAGAATGTGGCCTGCTTTAGAAGGTTAGCAGACACTTGTGTTGATTGACAGTCCTGACTGATTTGTGATGATTTATGGAAAAGAGGAGAGAGAGAGAGAGAGAGAGAGAGAGAGAGAGAGAGAGAGAGAGAGAGAGAGAGAGAGAGAGGGAGAGAACTATACTCCAACTCAAGAAAGAGCCCTATATGGTATTATAGGAAATGTATTTAAGGGTTCTCCCCACCAGTATTTGGACCAATATGACACAATCTAATAGCACTGATGTCAACTAGCTGTAGTTTATGAGAATCACAGTGTGAGATGGTTGACAATATCTGAATCCAGCTAAACTAAATAAAAGGTCCCACACAAAGCGGCCTTGGTGTTGAAAGAGTTTGGTAAGCCATGCTTGTTTTATTAATCTTGGATGGAACTGCACTTAATAGTCAACTGATGGGTGTAGTTCAGAGACTGAACCATAGCTGCCAAGTCTCCCGTTTTTGTGGGAAACCCCCGGATTTTAATCCGTTTACCACTGTTATCCCAAATAGAAAAAAAATCTCGGAAATCCCCTGGATTTCCTACCTGCCAGGGAGAATGCACCCAGCGAGGAAAGAGACGCCTCTGTTTTGCCCAGAGAACCTGGCATCCTGCTCCATTTGTGTCACTCACTCGCCTGCGTGCTCTCCCTTTCGCTGCCTCCCTCCCTCCTCGCTCTCCCTCCCGCCCCCGACCAGGTCACTCGTGGACACAGGCCGCCTCTCGCTGTGGGAGCATCACAGCCTCATCGGCGTCTCTCTTTTGGTCTTCCGAGGCCACGCTTGGCAGATGAGGCACTCCTACCTTTGTGCCCCCTGCCTGGCAGGCTGCCCTCTGGCCCTCCTCCTCCCCGCCTCTCCCTTCCCCTTCCCGGAGGGTTCTTTGCAAAAGCAAGCACGACGCGGACAGAGGTGGAGACTGGAGGCAGGCAGGAAGGCCCGGAGGCAAACGAGGAGGCCCGGAGGATAGAAATTGGAGTTTCTAATGATGTGGCCCAGGGGAGGGAGAGACAGATTATGTGTGCACGTTAAACAGGGTTGGTCTAGATGACTCCACGGTTCTGCTTCTTTTTTGAGGGGAGGAGGAGGAAGATGGAGCGCCTCTCATCTCCTGCACGTGGATCATTAAGAGCTGATTAGTTTCTCCAGCGGCGGCGACAAAAGCAGTTGGAAAAGGAAGTGCCTCGGCCAGGACAAAACTGCAGAAAGCAACTACTTGGCCCCCTTTCAAGATGATTAAAGCGGATTAGTCAGTCCTCGGAGAGCTGACAGCTCACGAAGTGTGATGATCCCGTGTCTCAGCGCGTTTCCCTCGGAAACTAAAAAAGCGTCATTGCATTTATTGTGTGGGGCTTGCTCCCCTCGCCACCTTGGGGTGGGAATGGGGCTGGGATGCACCCATACCACAAAGGAAAGCTGGCTCTTTCTCTCCCAGCCCTGTGGGCAGGATACAAGACTTTATCCGGAATTTAGTAATGTGTGAGTGGGCAGGGAGGCTCCATTTCGGGTACCGCTCTGCCCATGTCTGGGCACCGGAAATCGGGCAGAGCGGCACCGAAAGTCCAGACATGCGTAGAAGCGACTTCCGGTGCCGCGCCGCTGCTGATCCCGCATTTTTCAACGGGAAACTTGGCAGCTATGGACTGAACCGCTGTGTGTCTGCCTTGCTAAGTCACACTGAGGAAAATTGTCATTTTTCTATTTTCTATCAGACAGCTCTGTTTAAAATCATTTGTTGTTGATAAAATCATATAGACATGACACTGGAAGCTGACAACTGGATCCCTACAGGTTTTTTTTTTAAAATGGCTGATTAAAGCACTTGAAATCACTGAGGTAGACAGAGAAGTTAAAAACAGCTGTTTCAACAATAGAAAAATGGTTCTGTTTAATTCCTCTTGGAATATGAATTGTAATTCTGTAGATGCAGAAAAGAAAGTTTTGGGTTTTTTTACTCCTTTTAAAGGCGGGGGAGAGGAGCTGGAATCCAGCAATGCAGCCCTCCCATACAAAGATCGCTCTCTCATTATCTGAAGAAGTGTGCATGCACACGAAAGCTCATACCAATAACAAACTTAGCTGGTCTCTAAGGTGCTACTGGAAGGAATTTTTTTATTTTGCAATTACAAGGTTATCTTCAAACACCAACACCGCCATCCAAATGTTCTCAAAAGCTCCATCTGCTATGGATATCAACCTGCATGGAAGGTTCTAGATTTGCATCTGTATTATCTTGTGCTTTATCAAAAGCAAAGCAAGCAAGCGCGCGCACACACACACACCATTCTGCTATGTATGGTACGTTCAAAACCTTGATATTCCAAACCTTCAAAACACTGCTCAAAGTGACTCTGAGGCAGCAACGAGGCACATAGGAGACTCCTGCTAGGGATACAGAAATAAAGAGTGGAGACTGCACTCTTTAGCATGCAGAACGTCACAGGTTCAATTCCTGGCATTTCTGATTAGAAGGACAGGGATGGGGAAATGAATGCCCCCCCCCAATATTGTTGTACAGCTCCCATAATCCCCAGCCTGCATGACCAATGCCTGGGGTGATGGAGTTCAGCAACATGTAGGGGGCCATAGATATCCCACCACTGAGATAGGAGGTGATTGAGAGCTCTTGCCAGTCAGGCTAGACTGGGCTTGATGGGCCCATGTTTAAGACATGACAATATTCATCTTTATAGAAGTAGTGAACTGTGTGCTCCCCAAAAATAACACCTCCATCTATATCCCACTTTTCTTCTTTTGCTGAACCCAAGGCAAAATAATAATAATAATAATAATAATAATAATAATAATAATAATAATAATAATAAATTTATTTATACCTCACCCTCCCCAGTCAAAACTGGGCTCAGGGCGGCTAACACCAATAAAATTACAATAATACATAAAAAAAGAAAACAATTAATAAAAATACAGATTAAAATACAATATTAAAATTTAAAATGCAGCCTCATTTTAAGTAGTCCATAAATCCAAACCATGAGGGAGGAAAACACAGGGGTTAGACTGAATCCAACCCAAAGGCCAGGCGGAACAGCTCTGTCTTGCAGACCCTGCAGAAAGATGACGAATCCCGCAGGGTCCTGGTCTCCTGTGAAAGAGTGTTCCACCAAGTTGGGGCCAATACTGAAAAGGCCCTGGCCCTGGTTGAGGCCAATCTAGCCACCTTATGGCTCGGGATCT